>NW_007579641.1:92534-118520 GCF_000690725.1 Stegastes partitus | reverse complement strand
AAAAAAATAAATCTGTTTCATTTATGAAGAGAATAAACTTTGGGGGTCACTAAAACCCATAAATTCCAGAATCAAATGGAAAGATGTAACCTCAGTGTCTCAAATGTAGCTGCAGCTCTGAATGTGTACACCACAAACAAGATGACCTTTATTGTTTTGGGGTGTGGAAAGGAATCCTGGTGAAAGATATCTCAGATACAAAAGTATCTGCATGGCTGCTCACCACATCCTAAGTTTTCAAAAGCCTCAAAAACCACAATGGCATCGACACTGTAAATCGTTTGATTCAGCTTCTCCTGCTGCCTTAAAAACGACTGAACCTAGGTTAAATGCTTGGTTCACCTTTGTCTTGTGAGTTTTGAAAATGTAAAATCAACTGAGTAAAGTTGACCAAACTTGACAAAAGAAGTTCACTAACCCAGAGATATAAGTTGAATTGACGATTGTTCAGCCACAGTGACAACACACAGACTTGCTTTCCCTTTACTTTTTTTTTTTTTTTTTCTAAACCTTATAGAGTAAGTTCTTGATTTGACAGGAGGAACTTAGAGCTGCAGCTGTTGCTATTGGAGCCTCCTTGAACCAGAGTCTGCACAAACACAGCATGCAAGGCTGCTCCCAGTAACCTTGTTAAATTATAAGTGCATAGGCACTCTATACAGCCTTCATAGTGGTTTGCATTGTTTTCAAATGAAAAGAGACAGCCATGATTTATCTTAACATCTTTGAAAGACAAACAGGCCGTTTCCATCAGCTGTGTTCTTTGAAAACTGCAAAAAAAGAAAAAGTTTCTGGAGAGTTTTAGCTCCCAAACAATGTGTGCTGGTAAGCCTGCTGCTCATCATTTTTTTCATCAAACCTACAGGTTGAGTTTGTGATTCTAATCCAGTGCTCTTTTTTTTTTTGTCAAGCTCAGTAAAATTCTCCCCACAATCTGCTGGCTGTCTGTTATATATGCACTGAAAAAAAGCAAATTGTGAATCTCACACTTTCCAACTATGTAAACATACAAAATATCAGCAATCTTTTTCCTGATTTGCTGCCTGCACCTGTAATTTAATGAGGTGAGTGAACTCTTAGCAGTCCTGCATTCATGTCTGAAAATAAAACTAGAAATTTTAAACATAGTTGGCACCAATATTTGTGAGGTTATATAAAATCCCTTGAAATTGAATAGAAGTATATATTTTGTTAAGTTAAAGAGAAATAATTAGTTGATTTCAGTAAATTCCTGTTTGATGCACTGAAGGGAGTTATGTCATCTTATGCCATCACCTGTGTTGACTGGAACAAACTTAATGTAAATATAAAAATAGCCTTGAAGAAGAAGAAACAAACTTTATCCATCTACAAAAGAAAAATGGAGAGACATCTTCAGGAAGTGTTTTTTATAGGTGAAGTTGTTATTGAATGCTTTCCACAGGTGAGGATAATGATCGAAACAGCTGATCAGTCATGAGAGGCAAGAGTTTGTTGTATAAGAACTTGTAAATAAATCCCATCAAAAAGAAAACCAACAACTAACCACCGCCTACTGACTCGTCTCTTATTCCTTAACGCCAGAGAGCTAACTTTAGCAACAAAGGCTCACAATAGTCCCCAACTAAGGTATTATTCCATCTTTTTTATCTACAAATTTCAGAGCCTTTTCTAAAACCTGAAGTGCTATCTTTGTGATCCATTTAAAACAAAAAAAACATTTACTCTGAGCAGCGTGCCACATCAACCGTACTGGGAAGCAGCAAAGTATTAAGAGATGGATGTTATTGAATAATTTCTCATTGAATTTGTGGGCAATAACAGAAATATACACTCCAAAATGTAATGTCTGAATCTGTTAAGGCATGTTAAAGTAGGGGAGGCGACTTGAAATCCTGAATTCAAGGTGAAGAAAATGTAGGTTATCAAGCCAATTCAGTTATGTTTCCTCAACTTGAATTGAGTTATAAATTGATTGACACAGAAATATGAGTTTAAATTGCAAAAAACATTAAGTTCATGCAACGTTTCTATGTCAACCCAACCAATCAAAAATAATATTTGCAACTCAAAAGGTTGATCTAAATCAGTAAATTATTGTTTTCCTTTTTAATCTTGCTGTCATGTTTTTAATTAACTCTTACATACTGTTCATATTTTGTGAATTCCTGTCAAGAGTTCCCTCATAATCAGCGTCTATAACAAATTTTACACTGCAGGTCGATTCAGAATGTCTAAATAGCCTATGCCACATTAATAACTGTAAATAAAAAATATACATAAAACATGGCCTGTACAGTTTCACAGTTTCGAGATTCCCTAAAACCACCATTTTCCTTGATTTGACCCACACTGGTAGATCTAACATCCACTCAATGGATCAAATCTGACCCCAAACAGCCCCAGAGTACAAAAATGACAAGTTCAAAATTTCAATTTTTTTTAGTTTTTCCTGTATTTTGGGTCACTTTAAGAAAAGTCATCAACTGCTGTCAAATGTCAAAACTGAGCAAATTTGACCTGAAACACTATGTAAGGGTTAAGTGGTGGGAATAGGTCCCTTCAATTGCTTTTAACGAGTGCAGACTACCAGCAGGGTTGTTTTTTTTTACCGCTGAGTAAAGTTTCTGACATTTTAACCATCATCTGACCTAATCATTCTTTAAAAAAAAAAACCAACAACACACTAATGATGTGTACCAGTGAAGTAGGTGGTTGTTACACTGAAACCATCTGTACACATATATATATACTGGTACTCTTTTGGTCTCTGTGATCTCACAGTTAGTTACAGGTGTTTTACATCCACCACAATCTACCCACTGAGTGACTGGAATGACCGAGGTAAACGCAGAAACCCCAACAGCAACGACAAACAGTAACTCCAAACATGCACGGAGAGTCCTGCTTTTTGTTAAGTAGCACTAATCGACAGAGACTGAGGAGGTAAACAAGGCCTCTTAAGCTTTATTTATTTATTCACTTTATTAGCGAGAGGCTGTTCATTCCGTCTGTTAATGGCAGCTGTGGGAACGAATAGAGTTCACACTCACTTGGACCCCTATTGTGTGGCAGGCTGTCAGGTTACACACACACACACACACACACATATGCACACACACAATAGGAGAGACACTCTGCACAGCTGTTGTGTTCTGGATTAATTGTTTCCCGAAACTGCTGCATTCACTGTAGTTCAGTATTACTGTAGAAAGGTGCCTCCGAGCTGTGTCAACAGTCTGCTCCTGCTAGCATGAATATATAAGGTGTGGCATGTTTGTTTATTGGAGGACACCAAGTATCAGGTTTAGTTTCATAAATGTACGTTTCCACTTTGACTAGGTGCAACATGAAGCCTTTCTTTTGGGAATTCCAGCACAGAATAACACATTATGATCTCATCAGGCTCTTCCCTCTACAGCTTGAGAAAATCAGGCATTAAATAGTCGCCAAGTTGGCAAAAATTCTCACCTCAAGAATTACTTTCTGCTAAAGAAATCGTCCCTGTTGTGACTCCATGCTTGCATAAACAATCATTTTACTTCCAAATACCTTGATTAGAAGCAAAAAAACAGAGCTACTGTGAAATGTAGTTACTTGCTGAAGACATATTACAGCTCATTTTTGTAATTAGTAACGTAGTTCATTGAATTGCAGAAAAAAACAGTGTAATCTAATATAAATACTTTTGGATTACTTCTAAATCAGACATTGAAAATAAATGCACATTATTTAAAAAATGTTGAACCTTATACCAAAAATCATCCATCCATCCATCCATCCATCCATTATCTATACACCGCTTAATCCTCATGAGGGTCACGGGAAAAACAATTCATCCAACCACAAACATTTTTAGCGTAAATGAAACACATTTCACATTTTTAGTTAAATCAAATGACTGCTACTAAAACAGCCCTGGCACCAACTCCTGGTGATCTGCGTGTATTTTACAACATGTGGGATGCTGTTGTCTTCTCATCAAAGGCCACGTGGAGGACTTTGCTCTTGTAATGCAAGAGGGGCACTTCATTTTCCATTTTCAGTGTAAATAAAAAGGAATGAAAACTCCATTATCCGTAAATCATTATCAGAAACAAATGCTGGCTACCATGAACAAAAGTGGCAGCCTGAGAGGACTGACTTACTTTGGTACAGGTTATCACAAATAAAGATATTTTTAAACTGACATATTTTAAAGACATAATCAAAATGTACAAATAATCTAATTACACTTTTTTCAAATGTAATTCGTTCTCATTGTAGCTACCTATGTTTTGTAATGTGATGATGTAACCCCCATTACATGTGATTTGTTACTACCCAAACTGGTGAAACACTAATATTATTATGTTTTATGTCTTATGCATCACCTGTGTAATGATAAATTAATGGAACTATCGAATGATTTACACTGAATTAATTGCCTTTCTCACTTATACATGACTGTTAATTGACATTCTGGGTGTAGAGATATATCCACCGATGGAGTTTAACTCAGTACATTTACTCAAATGCTGTACTTCTACTTTCCTCCATTTCATTCTACTCAAGACTTATTAAAAACTGTGATCTTTGAAATAATGTAACAACATTTATACGGTCAAATATGCAAATACACAACGTGCAGCCCTACTATGTCTGTAGTAATTTAGTGCAGCACGTACTGTTCCTTTAAAAAGTGTTGGAAATTTTGTCCTTTTATTGCTTTTTCTGAATTAAATCATAGTTAATTTATTTTGGGGTTTTTGATAACAATTGTCCATATAATACTCTTTCTTGTAACCCCCCCCCCCCAAAAAAAACAATACAAAACAAAAAAACTGATTACTATAAAGTTATGTCACCTAATTCAAAAGATAAAATGTAAAATTAGTCATTGCACAAATATTCACCCCCTTTGATGTGACTCATCTAATTCAACATAATCGTAGCAAACTGATGCTAGAAGTCACACAATTAGTGAAACTGAGATTATCTGACTGCAGTGAATGTGTTTCCAGTGAATGTAGTATAAAGATACCTGTATCTGGAAGTCCAGGCACTGGTGACAAAGAATCACCAAATGACTCTGTAAAAACGCTACTGAAAAGCAAAAGTCAGTGAATATCCCTCAGAGTACGGTTGAATCATTTAGAAATAGATGAGATGTGGCACATTTAAAACAGGTCGTCTTCAAAAACTGAATGAGACTAGTGAGGACGGCCACCAAGAAACTATGAGTCCTTTGGAGGAGCTGAGAAGGGAGAGACAACACCTGTATCATGTTCTTCACCAGTCAAAGCTTTATAGGAGAGCGACAACGAGAAAGCTACTGATGAAAAAAAGCTCATTAAATCTGAGTGTGAGTTTCCCAGAAGGCAAGTGGAAGACTCTGAAGTCAACAGGAAGAAGGTTCTTTGGTCTGATGAGACCAAAATTAAGCTTTTTGACAATCAGACTAGATGCTCTGTTTGTCAGACACCAAACATTACACATCACCGCAAACACAGCGTTCCAATTGTGAAGCACGGTGGTGGCAGCATCATGACGTGGGGATGCTCCTCTGCAGCATCCCTTGGAAAGGTTGAGGGGAAAATGAATGCAGCAAAGTATTGGGAAATCCTGGACAACACAGTTCCAGCAACCTGAGGAATGAGGTAAAAATGTCCAGATGCATAAGGCTGACTGAGACCTGTCCACACGGATCCAGTGCTGTAAGTTTGCAGTCCAAAAAGCCAAATTAAACTTTTTATCAGAACTGTTTCGAGGGCAGATTTGTTTGATTTGGTAGTGTTACTTTTAATACATAAATAGTAAAGTAAAACTGACTGCATTCATAATTTGCAATGGGCATCTGTCACTATTTTCTGTCATTTTAATAGATTATTTGAAAAAACAAAAAGTTTTACTCACATCTGCAACTGTTTCATATTTTTCAACACACTTGGAGTCCATTTGAACTATATTGTTCCTCATGGAAGAATACGTGTGACAGCTATTATAAGAAGGAGAAGTAACAATCACCTCACTGCTGATTATGAGCTGCTAATTGTCGTCTAAAGAATAAACAGGGAAGAAAAGAGGAATTTAATCAATTCTCAATTAAGACACTTGCAAAGGTGTTTTGTGTGCATGTGTTTGTTGCAATGCTCCAAATTCCTTGTAATTAAGGCAGACACGGAGGTTATTCCTCTTTATCTCAGATTTAAATGCTATTCTGCATGTTTCAGCTGTGAGGATTTTAATAGCTTTTATTGATGTGTGTTTAATTAATACCTTCAATTTGCAGTTTACAAACTTTTAAACCTTTTGAGTTTGAGTCGTTTTTGAGCGTTCTTTTTTTGTGGTGCGTTTGCTTGTTTGTGTGATGCAAATCGACAACAGCAGGCGAACAAATAAAGCAACCAATAGCTGTGTAGGAGTCTCATTTTTGTATATATGTATAGATTGCACAACACTTGGGAATAAAAAACTGACATTGAGTTAAAAAAAAAAAAGTATTCTGCGATATATTTTTTGAGATGTAAAAATATAGGATAATTATTTGGAAAAGAACGAATCATTCTAGAATGTATGAAGAGATTTTGTAGGGGAGTGCTTCTGCATCGCCTTTGCAGTTCTGTGTGTTGCTTAAAATGGTCAAACAAATTGGTTGAAATGACACTACCTGCTTTTGGTTGACATCATCCTTTGTGTAGCTGAAACTTCCAAATCATTTCCAATCAACTGATTTCTGTTTACAACAAAATCTTCCTGTTTGCTGTTTCTCTCCTGCTCCTTACTTATTTAGTTGTGAATATGTGGCGGCTGCATGTCAACAAACTCAGTTTTTTGTGAATAAAGTTGAAAGAATTGAACCAAAATGCCCCAAATCATAGTAAATTGCTTTATAGATGGACTTTTTTTTCGTAGGCAAATAATGGAAAATGAGAACCTTGCAGGTTTTCTTTTTGTATAAAGCAACGAAAAAAGTCACAACATGATGTGTTCCAGTAAGTTTTCCTATTGTTCTATACACATTGCACGACCAATACTGAAATTATGTACAACCAGTATATATATATTCCATTGTTATAGTACAGTAGGGTCTCAGCTGTATTATTAGTTGGGTTCAGTTTCATAATTATTAACACTGTAATTCTCAGCCTTAATATGTATTATAGTCAGGTAAAGTAGTATTATCTATAACATTTTTGTTGTGTTTTAATCACTAATGTCAATAATTCAGATAAAATGTCACCATAAACCCCAATATTCATACATGTAAGATTGTGTTTATAATGCAAATCATAATCTTTTTTTTACTGGAATGTGCTTTAACACAGCAGCTGTTTTTAAATGCATAAAAATAATTAACTTGACTTAACTAATTATCTTGTTTACATTGTATGTTTAGGATTTTTTTTCATAATTTGCCTAATTTGCTTTATTTTAAAACACCTTGTAACTTTTATTCTCTATAGGTGCCATACAAATAAAGTTCCTAATGGTATTATTAACGTTGTGCAGACCTGCGGTGTGGTTCGCTTGTGGTGGTTTTGCGATGCATGAATGTGTGTATATGCTTGTCCAGGTGTGTGCATGGCTGCAGATAAAGAATCCAGTGATAGCGCAGGACAGCATCCCCCCGAGGAATCCATTATATGTCAGTGCTGTTATGTCATGTCATGTCACTGCCCTGACTGGCTCACACAATACAGTACCGGCATGAACACTTTGCATGTGTAAAGACAGATTATGTACGTTTCTTTTTTTTTTTTTTTTTGCAACATGCTTTTACCCTATATTGTCTATGCATGCATGTATTCACATATGTGTGTGCACATGAGCGCGGTCACACTGTGCGTGCGCTGGCTGTGCACCTTCACAGTCTGCTGTGCTGCTTGCTCATTGTGTTGCCTCTTTACACTCTGGCTCGCTGGAAATATGCCAACAACTGCCCCTATTGTACCCAGTCTGAAAGGAATGAAAGGCCTCTCTCTCAGACGCGCATGCACATTCACCCGTCTATCAAACCGCAAGGCAAAAGCCATACAATTAGCCTATAACATGAGGAATATTTACATACATTGCTGCTCCTGTTGAGGTTAATCTCATTTTCAGTCGGCTCCTTTTGTGCCTCTGTGATCTGAACGTGTCCATACAGTCTCACCTGAATTTGAAAGTTTGCAATTAATGTGAGTCTTGATGGTTTATTAATGAAGGTTGTGGCGCGCTGGTGTCTCACTGTGTTGTAAGGCTTTGATTGAAATCATTCTCTGATTCCTCCAGGCTCCTGGGTGAACAAAATTCTTCATCCAAATAAAAAGAAACATATTTCTTCACTTACATACAGTGGTATGTAGCCATACGGATAGATTTTTTGTGTGTCCAGATTTGTAGATAGCTGTCTTTTAGATTGCTGAGTCAATGCCAGTACAAAGAGAGTGACTGAATTTTGCCTGTGCTGGTCCAAGCAATGTTTAACAAATAAATAGGAGGGAAAAGTCTATATGAAAATTACTGATTGTAGACACTAAGTGGGACTCTGTTTCTGGACTCTTCTACATTAAACATTATGTTTTTAATGCTCTGAGCACCACAGGTAAAATGTGATTCGCCTCCATCATCTCGGGACTGAGATAGAAGTCTTGAAAATTAAATAAAATTTAACCTTAAGTCTGCAGACTGAACCTTTAAGGTGAATGCACCTGGTTAGCTTGTGCTTATGTGTCGGTTTGTAGAATATGAGCTCAGGTTGACATGTTGGATATCGCTGCAAGATGTTTTGTTTAGGCACGTGCACATGTGGAATAAGCGAATTAACGCAAACACATCATGCTACAACTTTTTTGCTGATTGATACAAAAAGAAACAAGCAAAAGAAACAACATTCTACATGACTATTCTACAAGAGAATTCTGACTAATCGAACATTAATGGATCGACTTTTTTTTTGTCATTTAAAAGACAGAGTTTGTTGACATGCAGAATTGACATGTGCACAGCAAAATCAGCAAGAAACTAAAGAGAAACACTGGAAAGAGAGATTTAAAAGCATGAAGAGATCAGTTGTGTAAGAAATATTTCAGCAAAGGATGATGTTAACCAATAACAGGTTCTCTGTCTGCTGTGTCTAGCACTACAAAACAACTCATTTATTTTACAATTTAAACCAACACCACATAGTCTTAATGCCATCTGAAGACTGTAACAAATGCTCCTGTAGAATTACGTCAGTATTTTTACAGTGTTTCTGTTGTAATTTAATAAACAGATAATTGCTGTATTATTAATTACAGCACTCTGCATAAGAATATGAGGTTTACTGTTTAATACTGTTGCCAGACTTTACAGTAATCCACTGTATTTATTTAGTGTTCCCACTCTAATCGACAGTAACTGTAGCTGCCTGTAAATTACATTTTGTCTTTAAAAAAAAACATAAACTGAATTGCAAACATACACCTTAAATAATAAAAAGTCTTCAATCAAGTTACTACTCTAAGCAGTGCTTTGTGAGCTCTTGTGTAAAATCTTTTTGTACACTTTACCTTCAATTCAGCCTTCTGTTAATGGTAGTTCTTGGCTGTAATTTTACAGTAATTTATTAGTGAAGCCAAAAAATATATACATATTTTGGATGCCTCTGCCAGTGTTACACCACATGAGAAAGATCCAAAATGGCTTTTTTTTTTTAATGCTTCTTTTAAGTTTAATGTCTGTATTTGCTGCACTCTACCACAAAAGCATCCCAATCTTTGTAGACTGATTAATTCTTCCCAAACAGAGTCATCTAGTGAAAATTCCTGTATTTTCTCATAATGCAATGTAAATAGTAGAAAAAACCAAACATTGCATCGTTCATGTATCGTGCAGCCCTGACGTGTGGAACACTGGCAAACACATCGGAAATACTTTTTGTTTTTTTTGCTCTGGATGTCAGTCAGACGTGGCTTTGCGCTTGTCGCACCGAGCTTTATTCTACTGATTTAAGTGGTGAAACAAATTAGTCGTGTTGCCTCATGTAGTGCAAGACACCGCTGACTGAGTACCTGTTTATGGTCGACATCATCCTCTCTGCAGCTGAAATATTTCTTACACAACTCATTTCTTCTTGCATCCAAATATTTCCCTCCACTGTCTCCTCCTTCATTTCTGCTGTGCACATGTGCATCTCAACAAACTCTAGAATGATTGATTCTTTCCAGATCTGGTAAAATAAATAAATAAATAAATAAATTCTGGTGTATTTGTTCATTTTGCAGTACATATATTGAAAAAGAAAAAAAGAAGTGTCAAGTCAGTTTTGTGAGAAGTGTAGTTTTGATTCTGAAAATGGGTTTTTAGTAACAATAATAATAATAACAGTAGACTACAAATCCAGACTTTTTATTATTTTCTGAACAAAAATCTCAGATGCCTCTTCTTCTCTTTGTCTCCTCCTATTCTCCCACTCTTCTCTCTATCTTTACATTTTCTCTTTCTCTTCCTGTCTCCTCTGACTTTCCATTTTTGTAACCCCCCCCCCTCCATCCCTCCTGTCTCTCTCAGCCCGCTAGCACCCTCACATCCAGTCCCTCTATCTCTGCCTGCACCCCCTCTCCCTCCATCCTCCCTCTATACACTAACCCCCCCCTCCTCTCCTCTCCTCTCGTCTCCTCTCCTCACCCTCCCACTCCCTCTCTCCCTCTCGCTTTTCCCCTGGCAGGCTAGTGATTGACACTTACAAATTACCCGGCGGCAGTGGCATTGTGTGTGACCCCTCTCTCTCATCTCCAGCCCGCCGCCGTTTTGTCATCTAATTACTGTGAATCCCCGGCCTGCTCCCCACTGCTGCATTTTTAATATGCCTGCCCACCCCCTCCTCACTTTCTCTCTCCCCTCTCTCTCTCTCTCTCACACACATACAATCCTCCCCTCTCTCCCATTCACCTGCAGCCTACTTTACCTGCTCCTCTGTCCAATACTTGTGAGTGCAACCATCGTCTCTATATCCTCCCGTGCACCCTCCAAGTGTTTTCTCTCCACCGCCTCCATTATCACACCATCACCTCTCCTGCCTCCTCTCCTCCGCTCTCCTCCTCTCCGTGGAGTGTCACTCCATCCCACACACCGACCCAATCCGTGTCAATCTCTCTGTTTGCATTTCAGTTTTCAGTAGTATCATTAAAGTGTTTGGTAAACATGTTGTTCAGTTCACATGATCAATACGCGCTAATGAATGCGCAGCGAGCTCCTGAGCTGTTACAGGATAGCACGTTGAATGATCTTGACATGTTTTCAACTCGTAATTATTATATTTTTTTTCCCCTTTTTCTCTCATTGCGCTGACTTGCTTCTGTATGCTGAATTACAGTTCATTAACTATGTGCAATGAAAAACATCTATTTTTTTTCCTCTTGCTGTTCTGTATGTTTTCTCGTAAATACAACTATTATCAGAATCCAAAACATTGTACTTCATCCTAATTAATTCCAGCACAATGAACACTTTCTAATTGAGCATCATTAATGTCTGTTTGCAATGCTAATTGTTATTTTTTTTTCCTCATGAAAACATATAAGAAATGTGAATTCTGTTATATGAGAAAGAATAGCCCTCTTTTAGCTCAAGGTGACAAATAAGAATAATAATAAGCACTTGAAATCTCCGTTATTGAGGGAGGATAAATAAGAATAACACAGAACAATGCAGGGAAGTACATAATATTCACTGGTGTGATATATGCCGAGTGCATAGGCATGGATAAAGGTTTATTCTTTCATGCAAGCACAAGGAGAACCTGTACAGGCAGTCGTAAAGTTTGCAGCATGACAAGGTGCAAATGTCCACGGACACCCACAGCTCCTCTCAAACCGAGGCCTTGCTCAGAGTTTTACCTGTTTCTTTGTGTATGTGTGTGAGTGTGTGTTCGTATGTGCGTGTTGTCCATGGCTCAGCTGCCCACAGCCAGACCGAGCTCCCCCGCCGATCCCCATCTTCCAGCTAGAAATCAGCAGAGCATGGCAGACTGCTGCTACAGCACAGCTCCAGAGGAAGGAGGGAAGGGAGTGGGAGCGCGAGCAGGAGGAGATAAAGACAAATAGAAAGAGAGGTGTGGGATGGTTGTTGAAAAAGGCAGAAATCACTTTGAGTGTATTTTTCGTCTTTAGGTTGCATAGTCGTGCAGATCAGGAAGTTTTATTAAGAGCGCGAGCGATGACAGATGCCTCACGGTGCGGCTGAGAGAGATGTGGAGGCAGCCAGGCCAGCCAGGGGCCCCGACCTGCCCCTCCACCTTCTGATGTAGCTCCAGGGCGTGGTAGGATTTAGCATGGCCTCATTACCTTGTCATGAGTTTGGAGAAATATGGGCCTCCTGAGAGAGGCTCAGGGACGTGGACTGATGAAAACAGAAAAGGAAGGGGAGCTGACAGCAGACGCGTGGAGAACGCGAAAAAGAAATGGGCGGGAGGGAAAAAAGGAGGGAGGAAAAAAAGAGAGGTGAGAGGAGGAAGGTAATTGAGAGAGAAAGGGAGGAGAGATGTTGGCAGATCTGGAAAAATAGAGAGAAGGTGGGGAGGGCTGGAATATGGCGGGGAGTGGCGAAACTAATGGTCCTGCCTGGAGAGATAGTAGTCAATCAATCATCTTTAAACAAAAGCAGCGGGCCCAGGAGAATATTTAAGAAGTGCTTATTTAATTAAAAGTCCCTTTGCTCATATTTATGAGCCATCCTTCTTTCAAATATTAACCTTGCAGGTCCTGGGAGGCCTCCGCCGACTCAGCCCTGCACCAGGAGCAGGCTGGCTCGGACGGGACAACAGAGCTGAGCTTGTAGAGGAAATACAGCGTTCAAGACACAGTCCCGGGTTAACACTTTTTAATAATAACATCAATTATTTATCCCCCTCCAAAAAGAGACAAGTGCACAAGAGCAGATTAGTGGTGAGAGAAGTAATTAGATCCTGACCTTAAGCACACGGTAAAAACAAATCTAGAAAAAAAAATTGTAAAATCTGTCGAGGGTGCCAGAAAAAAAATGTGTTGAAAACCAGTGGACTATTGTAACGTCTAAAAACAAGTGCAAAAACAATGAAAATCATGGCTAATATGTGAAAAATAATGAGATCCTCAGTTGATTTAAGTACAATCAAACTGTGTACTTTTATGATCACACAATTTTAATAGAACCAACTGTAAAAATATTATGTTTTTAATATGGACATTATGTTTTTTTGTTTTTGTTTTTAACTTACAGTCAACATGTAAATAAATAATCTTTTTCTGTACTAGATATAATCTGTAATTGACTAAAACAGTAAATATCTGTAATATAGCAGTTAAAAAAAACTATTTATCATTTTCAATTCTTAATTTACACAACTTTTCCTTAAAATAATGATAAATACTTGTGAAATAAATGTTTTTTTTTGCTGATTAAACTACACAAAACTGTGTATTTTTTCGTTATGGGATTTCTTTTTACATTGTATTATCCAATATTATATTTTATACTCAAATTCCTAAGCTGGTAAGTGGTTGGACTTTACTAGTAACTCTAAGGTATGCAACCAATCAGTGTCTTTAAATATCTGCTGACTTCTTTCCCTGATTCATCAGTTTTTTCTTCTTCTTCCTCTTTTTATTAGATCAATAGATGTGATATATGCCCGTTCTTTTTCCTTCTTTCTTTCTTTTTTTTTTTGTTTTCTTTGGCCAGTGCTCCAACCCACCAAGATATTCAAACTGAGAAAAGAAACAAATCTTGACATTTGTGGAGCTGGAACAAGCGAATATTTTCTCTTATTGTTTGAAAAATTATTTAAAGGGTTACTTCTACAATTTGCTGTGGCACTTATCTAAAGGTGCACATTTTTATGGAGGATTTTTCAACTGAAGTAGCAAAGATGAAAAAAATATTTAACTTCTATGATTGGCTGAAGCTTCGAAAAGCTGAAATAATACATTTCCCATAATGCATCTGTTTGTGAAACCGTGAAACTGCCACCAATGTAGACCTTCAGTTTGTAACACAGGCCTTCTGTTCTGCAGTTGAAGCCTTTAAGACCAAACCAAGGTAACACTGACACAGAAAACACACTACTGTACAGCTGTTTTGAAAGCTTAGGCGGTCCTCATGACAAGTGAATTTTTTATATTCAAAATTGGTGGAGCCCTCAATTAAACGAATAAGACTTTGTTAAAATTGTTGCTTAATGCTAATAATCAAACCTCCTAATTAGAAATTTACAGTGTTTCTATCTGAAATGTAGTGAAGTGTAGCAACATAAAGTGTAAATAGTCAGGTGACTTCAGAAATGCTTATTTTCCTCCATTACTGTCAGAAATACTGATCAAATGTCATTAATTTAATGTCACTTACTGATGCAACTTTTTATCCATGGGCTCCATGCTAGGCTAAAGGCCTCCAGACCAGCAGGACCGTCTTCCTACTCTCTAATGTCCGCTCCCTCGACAACAAGCTGGACGAGTTACGTTTGCTGAGAGAAACCCGCAGAGAGTGGAAAGACTGCTGTGTGTTTGCTTTAACAGAAACATGGCTCCATGACAGCATCCCAGATGGACATACAGCTGGAGGGGACGACATCTTTCCAGGTGGACAGACAGACAGACAAACAGCTAGCTCTGAACTTTTCCAGAGCTGCTGCAGGAGCAGGACACTGAACACTGTCAGGGACTCCTCACAGCCTCTCTATAAACTGTTTGAACTGCTGCCATCAGGCAAACGTTTCTGGAACATTAAAGGAAGAACTTCCAGACTGATCAACAGCTTCAGCAGCTTCATTCCACAAGCTTTTAGTTTTTGGATCCTGAAGAAACGCTCTCTCATCTTGCCTGTACTACTATTGTATGTACAGCAAAATGACAATAAACTTGATCTGATTTGATTTTGATTTTTGTTTCCATATTTTTCTTAAACTACAAGATCAACAACTGCAATATGTCTACAGGTGATAAAGTTGGACAGTTTTTAAAACACTGTTTCTATCAAAGGTGAGAACACAGTAAACAAAAATTAAACTACATGGAGACTTTATTAACATGTGACATGTCATACGATGGCATTCAATGAACATCTCCTCTGTGTTCTCACTTGCGGTTCACACATCCAATATAAATCAGCGTTCCTCTGTTCCTGCATCCTTGATCTCCCGTCTGCCGCTCTTCAGCTGCTGTCTGGAGCTGACATGAAGCGCAGGAATGGATTTCTTCTTTCCGACATCAGCGTTCTCACACGTTCACACACATCTTCAGGCTGCGGTGACTATCAACACTTCACAACGTTCTCAGTTTCTAATGAGAATGAGATCACAGGTAATGTTCACTTAAGACCTTCAAAAACACTTCACTTTACATAACTGCTTTATGAACCCATTGCTCACTGTGTTCAAGCACCTGCCTGAGAACTTCTTTCATTACATTTGGTATTTTTTTCCAAGTAGAGATGTATATGATGCTACCAGAACCAGATGGCGGGTCGGCACAGTTAGCCGCTAAATGACTGAACACGTTGGAGCATTTAACAGGTAAAAAGGCAAATGTTTCTACTGAGAAGGTGGAGACAAAAACGGAGCTGAAAATAAAGTGAAAGCTGGACTTATATTCAACAGGTTGCCAGAAACACAGTTTTAAATGAATAGTAATGCTGTTCTGTAAACTGCTAGATGTGTTGAAAAGCCACTGCTCGCTTACAAAGTTTATCATATCAACTTTAAAATGACTTCATTATCCTTTAAGATGTGGGAAACCAAAAACAGAGCTTAATGCTGAAAATAAAAGTGCTGCTCTGTAACTACTGGATGTGTAAATGAGCAAATGCTTACTAAGAAATTCAGAATTTCCACTTAAAAAGGACTAATATGTTATAATGTCTGCAAAAATTCACCAAAAATAAGTTTTGAAGGAATGTAAGACTAAACTATCCTTCCTTCCAGACAAATTTTACAACTATCTGCTGAATATACTGAGGATTTTGGCAGGTAAGAAGCTAAAAAGTCATTCTTCAGTTTTTGTTATTTTCCCTTAAGTTGGAGGAGACCAAAAATGGAGATAAAAGAGAATAAACATTCATCAGGTGGCCAGAAACATGACTCCAGTTTGCAAATAATGTCGGTCCATAATCACTGATGGTGTAAACAGGCAACTGCTAGCTAGGAAGTTCATCATATCAACCTAAAAGGGACTAATATGTTAATATGTTTGCAGAAAGCCACCAAAAATACAAGTTTTCCAGGAAAACAAGAACTGCAGAGGTTGACAGTTAGTTTGCAGTTTGCAATTATTAGTTGCATATAAGAAAGATGTAAGAATAACAATCCAGACATTTCTTCTGCTTTTGTTACTATGATGGAGACAAAATAAGAGATAAACAAAAAGATAAAAGTTGGACTTAAATTCATCTTGTGAATATAAAAACACAACTCAAAGCGAATGATGATGTTGCTCCTAAGGCAACTGCCAGCTACAAAGTTCATCCTATTAACTTTAAAGGTACTATTATGTTCATGTGTTCGCAGAAAGCCACTAAAAATATATATTTTGAAGGAAAGCCAGACTTGAAGAAGTTAAAATATTCTTTTTTTTCAGACAAAGTTTGCAACTATTTGTTGACTATAGATTTTGGCAGCCAAAGAGCGACAGAAATGATTTCTTTTGTTTTTGTTATTTTCTTCAAGTTGGTGGAGATCAAGAAACTGAGACAAAGGAGAATAAGGTGACCAGAAACATGGCTTGAAATGAATGATAATGTTGCTCCATACCTGCCGGATATGTAAATACTAAGAACTATTATATATAACCTTTCAAATACTAAACCTTTAAACTTTAAATACTAAAACTGAAAGGCTGCGCTTCTTTCACAGCTCATTTCTGTCTCCCACAGGTTTCCACAACAAAAACTGTTATTACAAGTTAAAATATTAAAGCAGGATTACCCAACAGTAAAACCAAAAGCAAAGAATTTGAAATAAAACAATAGAAAAAGTTAACCAGACGATCCAGGGTGCTGTAAAAACGCTGCAGTCCTGCTGTCAGCAGTCTAAACAGCTGACTTGGGTTTTGTTTTGCAGCGTATGTACACGTGGGCGGCTGGAGGTGGAGGTGAGGATCATCCCACTGGTGAGGACACAGAGAGAAAAATTTGGCAAAGGGATGTTCTCGCAGGATAGAGGGGGACAGTGGTCTAACAAGGCACGGCTGGAGCTGTCTGGCGGCGCAGGGTTGCTCTGTCCTCGTGCTTTGAATCACATATGAGCAGCTACAAGGGAGAATTCAGGGAGGATGAAATCCTGCAGTCTTGAGGAACAGTTAGTTAATGTGTTTTTATATGGAGCAACATATTACACATAATGGGGATTTACATCAGTACAGCATAAAACACCCTCCAAACACACTCAGCATGGAAAACAAACAACAACAAAAACCTGACATTAACTGTGATAAACTTGTTTTCTCTTTCAAAGAAACCAAATTTACATGTGTGGAGTTTTCTCGAAAGCAAATAAAAAATATATTCATGTTTCTCTCTAAAACAGACTGTGTGCATCCTTGAGGTTAAATAAATGTGATGAGAGCACTTTCTTCTTCATGGTTTTACATCCATGTTGTTTACTAACAAGCAGTCTTCTTCTCTCCTGCCTTTTGCTGCTGCATGGCTGGTGTTATTTGGTGCTTTACCACCACCTGTTGATCAGTCCAGTGCAGAGTGACACTGTTGGTAAGACTGTATCACTTCACCAGCACACGGACAAGACTAACAGAAGCATAGAGAAACTGCTCCATAGCACAATTTGAGGTCAAATCTCTTACTTTCAGGCAGTTCTTGCTTTCATGATTCAAACTCATGATCTCCACATTGGGACTGTAGCCCTGTACATGGGATGCCAGCTCAACCCAGTGAGCTATGGTGGCGCTCCATTTTTATGAATTGTTTTTATTTGCAGACATACAGACGGATGGAATCCAAACAATAGAAATAAAGCAGATGTGAAAGGAAATGTGATATAAGCATTTATACAAACGACATCAACAGCAGTCACAAATCAGTCAAGCAAAGATATGACAGAAAATTAAAACTTTTTTTCTTTTGCTGACAGTAATTAACATGATAGTTGTCATTGTTTTCAATAATGACCAGTTACAGACATTTTACACCAATGAAAATACATTCATTCAAGATATTTATTGTGATAACTTTTGTAATTATACATTATATCTCAAAATTATCAAACAAATCTAATGTAAAATTACAGAATGAATTCTTATCTTTCTGTTACTTTTCACAAACTGTATCTAATTTTAGGAATATTTTTTATAGTATTAAACTAGAATTTAACTGTGTTATCTAGTAAAATAAAAAGTAAACCTGTAAATTTGTCATAAATTTAAGTCTTTTTATGTTAAAAAAAGTCATATATGTTTGAAATGTTTTAAAATGAAGGCTAAAAAATGTCAAAGTAAAATTTTAAGGTTATTCAGTCACATGTTTTTAATGTTATTGTACATTAGACATGTCGATTCAGTGTTTATTTTTGCAACTTTTTTGAAACTATACTGTATCTGAAAAATTCCATTTTATAGTATAAAACATAAAATCCGTGCATTATGCTGTGTTATATCCAAAGCAGCCAACTGAAGACACACAAACTAAATAGTTTTGCTTGCTTAAAATAAGTATGATGCACAGAATAAGACATTTGTCTGCTTTCACAACATATTAGCAGAGACAGACAGATTTAGTCTCAGTCAAGTTAGCATAATTCACTCCATGTGTTTCCACTCTGATCAGAAGTGATGTAACAAACAGAAAAATGTAAGCATATGAAAGGAAAAAATCTATTCTTTTCTGTCTTTTCTCCAATGGATGCTGCCATGTTATATTGGCTAATATTACAACCGGTGACATCACAGGGTTTGTTAGCTTTACAGATTTACAGACAAGACAGTAAAAGACAGACAGTGAACGACAGATCGTGAACAATGGAGACGCCAGTGGGTTTGTAGTGGTCTCAACTAGCCTGTCAATTTTATTTCCTCCATATTAACAGGAATCTGTTCAACACGGGTCAGACATGCTTCACTGTGTTGACTTGCTAGCAGAAGCAACCAACATACGTACGTAACTGAAGTTGCTTCATCATGGTGACTCACTTGTTACATCACTCGGTGAAAATCAGAAAAGAAATCTGTCTTATCTGGTTTAAACAAGGGCTGCAAGGTGGCTCGGTGGTTAGCACTGTCACCTTGCAGCTAGAAGATCACTAGTTCGGACGCCCGGGATCTTTCTGCTTGGAGTTTGAATGTTCTCCCATGCAGCATGTTCAACCCGGTTCTCTCCGAGGTGTCCCCTGCCTTCGCCCTGAGTCAGCTGAGATAGGCTCCAGACCCCCTGCGACACTAGTGAGGACTAAGCGGTGTATAGAGAATGGATGGATGGTTTCAACAACTTTTCAAAAATGTTGATTAGCCAAAGCGTTGAGGAGGATTCGTAATCAGCTCTCACCAAGCTGCTCACTAACATGACAGGTCACCCACCTGGACTGAGGAGGGCCTTGGATGGTTCTCTGGAAGACGAGAGCCATCTGAAGGAGAAACTATGTAACATGGGCCAACGCATTCAAGAGCTCCTAGGAGCAGTTCCTCCACCAGGCCCAGAGCAGTAAGAACCAAACCTGCAAGCTGGAGGAACTTCTGATGAGCAGTGAGAGAAAAATTAAAGAACCACAAGAACTGCTGGAGGCCCAGAGGCAGAACACCACCAACCAGCAGAAGGACAAGGCCTCTACAGAGAGTCTGAGTCCAGCCATGACATGGACCAACATCAGGGAGGATAGATAGACTGGGAAAGAGCAGCTCAGTTAGAGAGATGAAGAGAATCTCTCTGCGATGCAGTTAGAAACCAAAAACCTCCAGACAAAAGAGCAGCAAGCAGAGAAGGAGGCACTGGAGAAAGACAGAAAGGTGATGAAGGACAGAAATAAAGAACTGAAGGACAGGAACAGCAGACTGCAGGAAGAGAAGAAAAAGCTAGAAGAAAAGACTAAAGAAGTGCAGGAGGAGTTGTTCAGATGAGGCTGAACAAACCTCTGAGGGAGTAAATCAGCAACATGGACCACTACATTAAAAAGCTCCTGGATGAAAAGGGGCAGTTCATAGACCAGGAGCAACATCCACATGAGGAGACTGGAGGATGAGCTACTGGAGGCTGAGAGGCACAAAAGCTCCAGAGAGACGAGAACACTGAGTCCTGGAGAAGCAGATCTCTATGAGAGAGCAGGAACTTCTGAGACTCGACGGTCTGAATCAGAGTCTCTCTGTGAAGCTCTTCAGCATCGAGGAGCAGCTGCTGGAAAAAGAAACAGAATTCCAGCAGCGAGAAGAAACCTGGAGGACTGAACACAACACTGTGGAAGAACTCAGGAAGGGATGCTGCCCTGAGAGAGGAGGAGAAAGAAGAGATGGTGAAGAACCAGAGGTTTAGAAGACATTAACAAAGACCTGCAGAAAAAGAAAAAACAAAGACCTGCAAGAAAAGAACAAGGAGCTGCAGGAGGTTTGCTCAAAGAAGACAAACTAAAAAAGGTTTTCCAGAACAAAATGAGCAAAGAAAAGAAAGCGACACTGAAAGGAGAAAGAATATCAGGAAAAGAAGAAGATAAAGAAGAAGCAGAAGAAGAAGAGCTTCTGGAGCTGGTTGCTGCCACAGAGGAAGCAGAGTGACAGCGACAGGAAGGTGGAGGAATCTGCTGGTTGTTCAGTGTCACCGGGACAACAGCAGCTCCCTCTGCCTCCCCCCTTCTCCACCTCCTCACCTCTCAAGCCTCTCTAACCACCAACCCTCTATTACCACTTTTCTTTCTGCTTTTCCTCTCCGTCTAACTTATTATTTTCTCACTAGATCAAGGTCTCAGGAAATGTTAATAATCATCTTTAAAAAATCATTTTATTTAACCTTTATTTAAACAGGAAAAGGCTCATTGGGGTTAAGAATGTCTTTTCCGAGTGTCTTGTGTCTTGCGAAGAAGTTACAGACATACAACAATCTGAATAAGGTTTGGATTTTTATTATGAAAGTGTTACAGTGTTATAAAAACACAAAAATATATGTCAGAAGTTATCAATGATGAAGGTCTAGCAGGGCCAATGGGAATCTGTCAGAACATGGATATGAATAAAGTGTATTTAGTGGGACCAGCTCAGGAAATTTTACAAGGGAGGCAGCATACTTCTCAGTAAAGGCTCTACGAAAAACAGAGCAGGAATTGAAGCTTTGTGTACTTTTTCTTCTATATAGTTATGAAAGACGTAGTTTAAAAATAGCTGTATAAAAAAAAACATGGCAATGATTGACTCAGGTGGACAATAGTGTGAATAATAACAATAACAACAACAACAACAACAATAATAATAATAATAATAATAATAATAATAATAATAATAAGGAGTATGTCTTTTACTTGATTTGATTGAAAAAACTCTCACATTCAATAGTGCAAATTGGATAAATATGTTAAAATTACAACCACTTTTATTTAAATCAATAAACGTTTTTCATTTGCAGTTGCCCAAACAGCAGCCAGTGATTCAGTTAACTACGTAGACGTTGCTCTTCTTTCACACCAGTTTTACAGTTCAGGTTTTGTTGCTAAGCTGACATGCCGGCAACAGACACCACCCAAAGCTCCACCTTTTAACACATGTACCATAAGTGAGTCGTCTTCCGTCACTACAGTAACTCATGTCAAGTTTCAACCGTCCACGCTGTTTTTGGTGATTTGGCTCTTAGCACGTTTGTGAATTAATTTTGAATCCTGCTCGGGTGTTGATTCTAGACCTCAAACAGATAAAAACCTGACCCTTTATATGACTGCAGTTTGATTATCTAAGGTCTCTTATTCACATAAAATGAAAAGGAATCTGTTCAATAGAAGTTATGGAACAGCTTCTTGTTATGGACATTTTCAGATGTATCTCATATTTATTATTTTTGTTATAAATGTTGTATTTTATTTGCTAATAGTGGAGTTTAAATTGAGTGTGATATTAAATCATCAGCGTCTTTGCACGTCTGTAATACAGTTTATTTTTTAAAATGAATAAAATACACAATTGCAGAATTATCAGATTTACTGAATCAAGACGACTCTCTTGTGGAATATCATCTTGCTTCAAAAACAGACAGAAAACTCATACCTGAACTTGTATTTCACTTTAGTTTTAATTCATTCATTCAACTCATTTAACCATTTGAAAAGGTGGTTGTGCTGCTTCCAAAAATGCATCACTTGTATCACATTTATTGAAATCTAACCACACATATGTAAATATGTTTTTCTTTAAATAACAAAACTGCTGCAGGTTTAATGCATACACTGTGTTAGTGCTGTGCTATCTGGTTTAAATATGAATTGTGGGCACAAAGAAGTGTTTGGAGGTGTTCAGCATGGTCTTCCTTCAGCAGGTAAGGTAATGTATACAGCACATACTGGATGTGTGGCGTTTTGTTTGTGTGTGCGTGGCATTATGTGTTTGAAAGAGAGGAAGAATTCAAGTGGAGTGCACAGAAAAAATATGCAAAGGATGAAGTGCAAGGGGACAGAAAGAGAACACTATAGAGACTGGGGGTGTGTGCAGCGTATGTATGAGTATTTGTGTGTATTTGTGAGGCAGGGACAGACAAACAGACCAGAGAGAGGGACAGAGGCCGATGGAGAGAGAGAAGAGAGGTTATAGCTGGTAAGCGTGAAGACAATAATGCAAACTGACACTTCAGAAATGAGATGCCGGTTGCCTTGGCAACAGGCCCTGGGCTAGGGGCTACCAGGAAAGGGTGAGGACGGGTGAGGGTGAGCGAGCGAGGGGTGAGAAGGGCTGCAAAGAGGGCTGAGATAGTGAGTAAATTATGTTTGATTAGAAGCGCAATCATTTGAAAAGAGCAGAGAAAAGCCTGTGGTGACGCATCCGGCAATCAATGAAGGACAGGAATGTGAAGACGGCGAGGATGCTCTGCACACAAAGCTGCTCCAAACGGACAGATGTGGCTCTTGAGGGTTTTCTCAAGTGTTTTCATCGGCGATGTTTACCTTAAGGAGCACTAGAGTTTGTTTCAGGCCACAGAAAACAAATAGCGTGTGGTTTAATTGTGCCGTGTGCTGCGAAGCATTGGCAGTGAGGAATTGCTGCAATGTTTGGTATGTCTGCTATGTCTGTTCTTCATCAAGATGAGCTCTCAAAGGGGGCTGTATTCATACATATAGGAAGTGGAGATACAAATGTGGAGAAAAGCATACATCAATTAAATTAACTACATTAACAGTTGCATTTGAAACTAGTAACTTACGAATGTCATGGAGTTCATTGTCAGAGTTATTTATGAATGTTTCAGCCTAAACGGAGGCAGCTCTCATGTTTCTTTTTGTAAGTTTTGACGAAATTTTCGTCTACGTGAAGAAACTGAGCATCATTTAGTGCACTGTGGCAGTCAACATCAAGCTAGTCCTGTAGGATGGAAGCACAAAGAAATGAAACATCACGTTCAAATGCAGAGATTTGTGAGTCAGGCTTTTGGCTTTCAGTTGAAGTGACAGGCTTTATATCTGGGAAAACATATGCACAAACAATCATACAGTCACATGAGTTCAACGACATTTGTGGGGAGGATTGTGATTCAGACCATGGATTGTAATTCAGATCGCCCACCCCTACTTATATACTCGCACAACTACCTTATAGAGTGGTGCAAACATTTATTGAATGTTTATGCAGTGTAGCGATTGATATTTGTTTTTTTGCTGTTTATTGTCTGACTTCTCTGCTTTTACCAAATTTACTAAAACTGTGGTAAACGGTGCATTTGTCTGCTTCTGGCAGCAGCATTGATTCAAAGTAAACCACTGCGCCTCTGTTAATTACAATGAAGGAACATGTCTTCGGTGCAACGCTGTGTTTCATTGCTGTGTTTTTAAAGGAGCTCTATGGCACAGGGCTATATCAGGCAATGCTTGTTAGTGGGATCAATTCATTGTTGTTCTTTGATTTGTGGACTACAATTAAAATACTGAATATCAGGAGAGATATTCTAAAAACTGTCTTCTTCTGCACTGCAAAAATTTTACACCAGTGAAATGAAATGCTGAGGAAAGTGATTGTGAGTCCATTGAGTGGTTTTTGTGTGGCACCAGGCAGTAATGGTGTCACACAATCTTAAATCTGTTCATACGAAACAAAAACTTCCATTTTACTCTGATAGCATGTGCTGGTTTGAAGCACCACAATGACACTGTTGTTAGCGTTTTTCCACCTAATGCGACACAGGTCAACTAAAATGAGCTCTAATCTTGTTTAAGAGGTGAATAGAAAGAGCTTGATGGTCTTTACTGTCCCACCGTGCTGTCGAAGCAACATAAAAAAAGTCACAGTTGAATAGTTCTTTGCTGAATATCGTTTTGTAAAATTGAGTTTATCGAAGACATCACATGAAGCGGTATTTTGTTGAAGTCCCTTTATGTATGCAGCCCAATATTACAAATCACAATTCAAGTCAATTTTATATATTAGGCACCAACTCAAAACACAAGTCATGTCAGGGCACTTCACACAGTAAGGTCAAGACCACATGCTGTGCTGTATTATAAAGAGAACGCCAAAGATTCCCTTTGAGCAGCACTCGGCGATACTGTAGAGAAAAAACTTCCTTTCAACAGGAAGGAACTTCCAGCAGAACCAGGCTCAGGGAGGGCAGACATCTGCCTCGACCAGATGGGGTGAAGATGAATCTGCCTCAAGGGGCTTAACAGTCTCTACAGAATACTGCAACAGAGAAGGTTTTGTGTCTAGAATCAACCAACACAGTAAAATGACATTATGGGCAACTGACTGATTACAAGTATATGTAGAATATGGATCTGGGAGAACGCTGAGTAACTTCCGGATGCCACCAAAGAAACTGGACCTGAACCACAAGTGAACAACACTCCCACAGATTCCAGAATTTACTGACCAGTCTCAGCAAATACCACATCATAAGAAGAAATTAATACTTTCTTTACTCTATATAAACATACTAGAATTAAAGGGAAAACATTGCAGCTTTTAGCCATTCCTCAATAAATAAAAGGCATAAGAAGAAATAAGACTCAGGTCACAGGACTTTCATCCTGGACACTGGGTTTTATTCTTCAAGTTTTATTTTTACTCATTTTTAACTTTCTGTTTTCACTCATTGTGCTTGTGGGTGGAAATATGTGCCATAAGAAACTGAATTTGAACTTTGATATTTGAATTTCTTAATGTGAATAACTGTAATAAATGTGTGAATTTTAATTTATTTGCTTGACACTGACATCCAGTACACTTGAAATCGAGTGTAATAATTTGAAATTGAATTCTGCTCCTCTCTAGCTTACATTCCTTACATTGAATTTCCAGAATCGACCTGGAAGAGAATTGAATGTTCAGCGAGGGTCAAATAGAATTTCACAGCAACTGGATTCAGTTTTAAAACATTACATTAATTCACAGTTTTGATTGAATAATATCAAATGATTAGATTCTAATTCTAATTATTTACAACATCAATTCAAGTAAGAGGAAGTCAAATGATCTGGTCTGGCTGCACCTCGCTGTCATTCTGCTATAAAGGTAAAAACATTAAATCCCACTCTGGTTTCTTTATACTCCTTTAAACCAATAACAATCTAGTCGGTTGGACGAAAGTGAAAGATGCAGCTTCAGTGTTCCCTCAAACTGCTGTTGGGTGGATTTTTTTTATTTGAGGGAGGTGAGCACAGTGATTAAAATGGACAATTCACCGAAAAATAAATTAGCAGGGCTGCTTTACTGCATGATCCAAATCCTCAGCAATACTTGAAATTTTTCAGTCTGGTAGGTTGCTGCTCGGTTGTTGTTGTTTCCCATAGTGAAGAAAATGGAAACACACAGGTAACGAAAGGAAGGACAAATGATATGAAATGAAAATACCTCAAAGATGACTCACAAGATTTTAATTTCAGCTGAAAACACTGAAAGACTGAACAGACTACTA
>NW_007579641.1:83294-92454 GCF_000690725.1 Stegastes partitus | reverse complement strand
TATCTATCTATCTATCTATCTATCTATCTATCTATCTATCTATCTATCTATCTATCTATCTATCTATCTATCTATCTATCTATCTATCTATCTATATTAAGATGTTCTCTTCTGTGTCTAAACCTGGTGATTGTCGCACACAGCAGCAGCAGAGCAGCCCTTTTTTTTTCTCCTGCCTCTGTCACTTTTCTGCTCACTGTGGGCTCATTTTTTACTGCAACATAAAGTCGTGCACCTCTATGGAAACAGCACAGCCATGACTAGACACATTTATAATGTTTATGAGCCATACTGGCTTTATTATTTATTTATTGCTGAAGCATGTTTTATTTTCCTCTCAGCATCTTTTGTCACCCCCCTCATGCAGCGTGCTCTACACACAGTCTGCAGTTCAGCTGAGAATCATTTTTGTCATGTGATTGTTCTGTTTTTTTGTTGTTGTTGTTTGTTTGTTTTTAAGAATGCGTTACAAATGGTTTCTGCCAATTTTTAAATTTAAAAAAAAATTAAACCTTGAGATTAGAGTGATTTTGATGCATTATCATGATTTTAAGCTTAGATTTGCTTTATTTTCCTGACAGAAGTCTTAACCATCAAAACATGGACAGTTTAAATTCCAACAAGTCTCTGTGTTTTTACAGTTTCCAGCTTGAATAAACGTTGCAATTTTGCAGATCTTTTAAAAGGTAAAATGACTTTTGAACCCACTGGCAGGTTTTGGGGTTCAGAGGGTTATTGCAGGATTGATAATGCCGAATTGTACCTTCCTTTCTCAGTGGAGGCTTTGCTGTGGTGTTCCAGAGCTACACTGCTATACCAAAACCTCCACAGTCACTCCTCAGCAGTCATTGTTAATTTTGTCTCCAGAAACTATCGCCTTGTAATCCCAGCTGCAGCTGCCTACATCTGCTCTGCATAGCTACACGTAAAGACATGATCAACCTGCTAGTTATGTCCTGCTATTATAAACCATCATCCTACCCCGAGCTACACTTACATCATATCACACAGGTGCTTTAATCTATCATTCCAATTATTCATGACTTTGTCAGTCATTTTGCTCCTGAAGATTTCACATCATTGTTTTCTGTTTCTATTTTAAATAGTGCTTTTAAAAATAACAATGTACTGTAATGGCAAAAATAGCCAACTTGTCCTCTGCAGTCTTAATAAAACCCTTATGTGCTCTGCTGATGACCATAAATACTGTTTTTCCTTAAATAAGATGATGTTTAAAGTCAGAAATATAAAACATAATATGATAAAGTGTTTTATGACGATGAGATTAAATCATTGTATTACATTGTACAGAATAAGACTAAAATAGTACATCATGTACGTGTCTGACATACAGTCAACACGATCAGGACATGATGGGAATGTTGGAAAAAAAACAACACTAATATAGCTGTTTTTTAGGCTGCAAGTGGAAAGATTTGAAGAGGTTTGATCTGTTTTTCAGAGATACCAGATGTGTTTGGATGCAATAAACCTGGAATACATATTTATAATTTAGTTCTGTATTACTTTTTAGACAAAGATGGCAAACAGACACGTCACCAATAATATTTTATTGAAATTGCTGAAAAAATTAATTGATACCAGAATCAAACAAGCTTTTAAGTACTATGTGGATTGTACTTTGAATAAAAGCTGCAACCTATTAAAGAAAAATATCAATCTTCATTCCACACAACTTAAAAAAAATGAACTGTACATTTGTTGTAGAGTCAACTGTAGACAACTGCATAGTCTGTTTTCCAGATGACATTAACAACATAAGTAGTAATGTTTTTAAAAGAAATGAATTCACATTTTGCTGTGATGGTTGGTTCTTACCATATTTTATTGTATGAGTGCCCAGGGTGCAGTATACAGCAGAAGTGAGTACAATATCACTTAACTGCTAAATAATTGAAAGTTGTATTACCTCACATTAACTGCATTTCTAAGTGGAACAGTAGCAGGCTTGCCCTTCTGTAACATTAAAAACAAACACTATAGATTGACTGTATTACAAGTAGAGGCCCCCAGTAGGACCTCATGTAACAAAAATCAGCACAACTTTCCTTACTGAGCAATTTTTCAATATTTCGTATGTCCACCTTAATTTCTGATGACAGACTCAATCCTCCTCAGCATGGAGGATACCACATTTATGGAGAAATGTTCTGCAATTCTTTAGAGATGATATTTTTAGTTCTCTGTCAGAGGGGCGGTGTTGGTCTAGCTTTCTGTTTAAAATACCCCAAAGGTGTTTTATTAGATTCAAGTCAGGCAGAATACTTGGCCAAATTGTACTTTTTTACTTTTTCTCTTCTTTAGAATCTCTTGCAGAATTTTGACAGTGTGCCCTGGATGGTTATCAGGCTGAAATATTTCTCTTCTGTCAAGCTTCTGCAGACTGAGAATCATCTCGTTAGTCAGTATTTTGGTATAGCCGCAGTCGTCATGGTGCTATCTATAAATGTCATCTCTCCAGCAGGACTTTTTTTTGGACTCATGCAGCCCCTGATCAACACACACCCACCTCGGTGCTTCACCATCAGGACTATGCATTCACTGTGGTAGTCATGGCCAGGTACCATGCTAAACATGGTAACCAATTCATTTTGGTCTCATCTAACCAGCTTTCATCAGGCTTTGTTTAGTGTTATTTAGTGTTCCAAACAGCAAGCACGGTTTTTTTCTAGGATTCTGTTTGAGGAGGTTGATGCCATGACCTGTCCCTCAAGCTGTCTGAGCTGTCACAGATACTGATTTGTATAACCAAGTTTGAAGCAGCTGCTCGTCTGTTTTTCAGATTCTGAATGTAGCACACTGTCTGTAGCATCACTTTAGGAATGACCACCACCGCAGCTCTGATTAATGGTAGTATGGCTCCTTCTTTACCTCCCGATGTCGCAACTGTGTTTCCACTGATGTTTAGATGGTCATTGGTCTTTCTGCATCCTTTTCCATCTTTGTGAAGTCTCATAATCAGATTTATGGCAATTCTTTTACATGTTGAGCCATGATAAAAACATGCAGACACAGTCCATTGGTTCAAAATAAAGAAAGTTCTGGTGTTCACAGCTCTGTTTCTAGCCACGTTAATGCAGTTAAATGGTTTGGAAATCACAGGTTTACATTTGTTTTCATTGTTTATTCACTTTTTTCACATTTTCAATATAGTCTTTCTATAGTAGTGTTCATAGTCTATGGTATTTCTTTTTCATTTTGCATAGACGGAAACTCCCTCCTGTTCAAATTGGAAATAATGCTGTTATTGAGAGGTGATATGATGTTGAATCATTTGACTTTTAGCTGATATTGACATGGGTATACCCATTTCTGCTGTTTGTTGGTAGGATGAGGGTTAGAATACTAATCTCCATGTACAGTTGTTGCAAACAGCAGTGTGAAATACATCTCAAATTGTAATAGGCACGCTGCATTGTCAAACTGGGAAGCAACGTGTGAAATTTTGAGACAAGTAATTATGCGTCGGTCCAGGAGGCTGCCGTCATTACACACCTGGTCCATTTAGATCGCTGATAGCATGTTAACATTGTGTTGTTTACTTCACAATTAACAATCTAACTACGGGGGAACAAAACAAAAGGTTTAAATAAACAGTATGAGCTGTGGGACGATTGAAGTCTGTATCAACGTGGAGGTGAATTTACGTGGTTTAGGATGTAGCAAAGATGTACAGCTCATAAGCAATGACAAAGCACTCCTCTGTTTTAACGCTGCTGGATCTCCTAACCTTTGTTCACTTTAAAAATCACAAAGAGCTGTTTGAGAGACATGCTGTCACTTCAATTCAAATGTGCAAATATGCTTCCAAGGAAATAAATCCAACGCAAACTTGTGAAATACCAAAATTCAGAATTAACATTTTTTTAACGTCTCATTTTGCATAAATTTGAAAGTAAATATTGTCCTAATCATGTGTACAAAGTTTATAATGCATTGCCTCCAGCAGCACAGATGCACACACATGCATGCCGCATTGTAGTACACACATGTACACACACACACACACGCGCGCAGGCTCGCACACACACATGGACACACGCATGCACAGCGGCAGCAGAATTGAATGCGATAGGGAAGTGAAAAATGATTAACCCAGGGTCAGCTCTCAGCCTCAATCTCGGCAGCGCTCAAAGAACATCCTCGCCTGATTTACACTCGTCATGTTCCACAGCACACATTTGCATATATTTATTAAATTCGCCGCGCGTTGGAGAATAAAATATAACAGGGTGGAGGGGATGGGAGCATGAGGAAAGGAGTGGAGGAGGGGAACGAGGGAGGGGGTTATTTAAAGGAGGCGTGTTTCTGATAGATTTGCCTTTCATTCATATTCATTTGTTCTCTCTTTTGCTCTGTCTCCTCGTCTCCCTGTGTTTTGTTCATTAGCATGGAGGTCAGTGCAGGCATCAGATGCGACTGCTCAACGCTTTAGGGAAAACATTGCTGTTGGTCAGCCTATTGAATTGACCTTGTTATCATTGTGACAGACTGTGTTATTTATCAGTTAGTTAGATAAGCCGGCATGGAGGACGGCGATAGTCTACCACATGAAATGAGTCTCGATACCGAATCTACAGTGACAAACACGGCCCGCGGCTGTTTTCACATGTGCTCACTAAACTCAGTTATCTTCAAGTGTGCCAAAAAGTGAAGCAAGAGAAAATTAGTTGTCTTTGAGGACAATATTTTTCAGTTTACCTCAGCTCTAATGACATCTCTATTTTTCTTTATATTTTTAGCAGCATGGCCTCAGGGATGGCAATGCTGGTCTGTCCGGTCCAGACTGAAATATCTTAACAACTGCTGGATGAAGCTCAGTTCAGACATTTGTGATCCCCAGAGGATCAGTCCTAATGACTTTGGTGACCTCCTGACTTTTCTTCTAGCACTACCAACTGGTTAACATTTCTGGTTTAGAGCGAAATGCCTTAACAACTTTTGGATGGATTGTCATGTAATGCGGTGCAGACATGGATTATATATAAAAGATGTACATAGGTGCTGTGACATGACCCATTAGTTTATGGCCTACTGTTCTGAAGCCTTGAGTTTGGAAACTGGCTGCTGCCATTTTGTCTTCGTGACAAAACCAAAGAAAGAGGAAATGAATTGTCTCAGGAGATGATATTTTTAAGTGAATCTCATCTCTAATGTCCCTGTTTTTCTTTGTGGATGACCGTCTTGAAACCGTAGGTTTGGAAATTGGCTGTCACACAGTCTTTTAAAGCTGGACGTGACAAGTAGGATTGGCTATTGTGTGTGTTTCAGTAATTCTGATTCCCGTTGTGAACGTTTTATGACTCCAATTCTTTGAGGGCAGGTGGTTAGGGTTACTACAACAGTAAAATCCTGCTTTTACACATAAATAAATAAATAAATAATAATCCAGTGATATAATATACTTTAATACAGAATAACAATCATAGAACCTTTTCTATTTTGACTGGCATCCTTTGACTTTGAATAACATTTTCAGTGCAGGACTGTTGTGAAGGATCTGAGTACTTTTTCCACTACTGTCCACCTCTGTCCATCAAAATAAACAACCACTTAATAATTATATGGCTTCATAAAGCTGTACGGTCAGTTCAGCTATGGCCTGACTGCTCATCCCCTGTAAGGATGGATGGTGACGTAGACTAGAGGGATCGTTGTGTGAGGAAAGTAGCGGCGTTGTTATAGGATTGCTATAGTGAAGTTACTTTGGTCATCTGTTTTGTGTCTTGATAATCAGAATAGTTTCTAAAACTCTGTGTTTTGCTTATTGTCACACAAAATAAGTATGGAGCCACTGAGTTAGATAGAGTAATTGTAACTGTAGTGATGGTATTTTCTTTTCCATTGATATTTTCATATTCACTTTGGCTGCTTTACCGGCCCATCCTGTCCTTGTAAAGTGTTGTCTAACACCATTTACTAAATTATAATGACTGTTGTGAGACAGTCACACACTTTGTCCCGCTGTTCACCTGCTTGTCATGCAACTCAGCAAATCTGAGTAGAGAATACTGCAATTCTCATGATTTATCAACACAAATGCTTTAGGAGAAGGTAGGACATGCATTCAATGCCCCAGTGATAAGTGAGGATTGGATCTGAATGAGACTTTAAGGGCATTATGTATGAACATGCTGTAGCGACATGCCAATCACAAACATAACCTGCTTCCTCACTTGTTTTCCTCTAAACTGGACAACAATTTACAAAATAAACACTGTGCTATATTGACGGAGACTGGCAGCAAGCGCCTGGGACCATGAACTCATTAGTAAAATGTTTACTGAGGTAGCAGATTGAGGGAGAAGTTGGGTCATTTTCTCCTACACTTTTATATAATCTGACTTCTTCTGACAACCAAAGGAGTCGCCTCCTGCTGACAGCTGTGAATAATGCAGGTTCAAAGCACTTCTGCTTTGGCAAACCTGAAAACTACGTCCATCACTTAAATACAGTCCGTATATTCCCCTCAGGATGAACTGTCATACATTTCTATGTAGCGCCATCATCTGGACTAAATGACTTTGAGTCCTGTGTTCATCACTAATCAGTAACTATTACCATGCTAGCATGCTAAGATGAAGAACATGCTACTGTAAACATATACCATAAAAACATGAACATTTTAGTTTCATTGCAGCGAGCCTGTTAGCATATTAGCATGCTGATATTTATATTTAGCTCAAAGGCTCCCAGAACTCCCTGTAGACTCTCGGCCCTCTTTCCTGTCTGTTTTCGGATTAGAGGTTAATTGTGCTGTTAAGTAGTCTGATTAAGTTTAAATTTAGTCCTCACAGACTTTGTTTAAAACACAGGCAAACAAGATGTTTTTCTTTTCATCTGGAAACACGTTTACTCATTTAATTAGCAAAATGCTTCCACCCACTCCCTTTACAAGCCATGTAATTAGCATCAACTTCTCTTTCTTTAAGTGAAATGTTAAAATTTTTACTCTCCAGACTTGTACAGTACATGTTGACAGAACACGTTGTATAATCACCCTGATTTTGCCTAAAAAGTTGACAAGAGGCAGGTATGAAAACATCTGTACCCTGTCCCACCGGCCCCTGCTCTCTGTCCCGTCTTATCCCCCCCTCACACCATCTGATGTGAGCAGCCGTGGCAGGTGAGATCGATAGGGCTGAAACCTGTCCAGAGCTTAAATCCATCAGTGGTGAGCGGGGAGAGGAGACGGGGCAAGGAAGCCATCAGTCACATACAGGCCCCAGCCATTTTCTACTGCAGCCTGCTAAATGGGCGTCTGAGGAATATTGTCAATCAGCAAACTTCATTTTGTGCAATCAAATCTATCTATCTATCTATCTATCTATCTATCTATCTATCTATCTATCTATCTATCTATCTATCTATCTATCTATCTATCTATCTCTATTGTTATTGTTGGTTTCAGTTTGTTTTTGCCTTATGAAGCATTTTTTTATATCTCTTTTTTAACAATAAACTTTACTGTTTGTTATCACAGTTATTAATAATGTGTGAATGCCATTTTTTTCTTTTTGCAAGATGGCGCAGTTGGTAGCACTGTTGCCTCACAGCAAGAAGGTCGCCGGTTCGCATCCTGGGATCTTTCTGCCTCAGTAATGTGTGGTCAGGGGAGGCTGACATCACAGAAAGAAAAAAATATATAATGATAAAATAATTTAAATGGTTATATTTATCCAGTGATTTCTACTATAAAATATTTATTTTTCATTTAGTCTCGTCAATTTTGATGATTTGTAAATTCAAAATCGCTGAATTTTCGCAATTTCCCATTTAAATGCTTGGAAGAGAAGCGTTGAGCCTCACCTCGGATTGCGCAATCCCTCTCTACGCTGGCTGCCATGTGTAGGCTGTCACTGCACGGCAGCCAGCGAAGTGACGGGAATCCAAGTGAAGCAGCAGCGAGCTTGGCCTCACTTGGATTACGCAATCCCTCGCTAACTACGCTGGCTGCCATGCAGTGACAGCGTGCTGTTGTCTGGATGTCGCCAATAACATGGTCCAACACATTTAATATATGGTCATTAAGCATCACAGATCTTGTCATGGTGCCCCTGGACTAGCTAAACCCCCACAATGTTCTCTGCTTGCCATCATGGAGGAGATCACCTCCTTTTTTCGCTACAGCATTAAGCAGTAAGAGGCTCCACCTGGTGGTGCAACAGGGTACTACGGCTAACCTGCAATATTTAATGTGTTCATTATGTAGGAAGATGGTATCAGGTATTGGCAGGTATGACTCAGATAAGATCAGGGACAAAACAACCATAACTAAAAATATACATATATGTTGAATACATATCTGATAGTGTCTACACACACAGTATGTGTTGGTGTGCATATTCATGTTTACATATATTAGCTGTCACATATGCATGCAAAGGTGTAGCATTGTATATGTAAATACATTGTAAACCCCTACACATGTATATACGTGTAAATGCAAACATGTGTGTAAATAGACAAAACAAACACAACACAATGCAAGAAACAAACAAATAAATAGCAAAAAAAAAAAAACACTGGACCATCTCCACAGCTCTGATGGGCCTGGAGCCAGGCAGCCTGCCTCCCTGGAAGGCCCCTGTCTGATACGTAGTAAAACAATTGGCAAGAGGGATGTGAATCTCTCTTCCCTGCTTCCTCTCGCTGTCTCTCTCACACGCACGGTGAGGCAGGGATGGCAGAGGACCAGCAGTCTATGCCAGTGGGCGTAGAGGGACTACTGGGCATGCTGGGACCAGCCTCAGGAGTTAAGACTCGCTGAACTACAGCTGCAACCAACCCAGCCGTCGCCAGAGCAGGAGAGAGTGGCCATGGGATACAAGCTCCGACACACTGCTACAGATACACAGAGACACACACACAGGCCCTCCACCACACACACACACACACACACACACACAAAGACGTCCGTCTGGTCCCGTGCCATGTGTCTCAGCTGTGCCAGCATCACCACCCCCCCTCAGGCCTGGACCTCCCGCGTATGCCACCCCTCTCCACCCTCTTCTCCCTCCTCCTCCTCCTCTGCTCCTCCCTGCCGGTAGCCTTTGTGGGCTAATTAGCGGTGAAATTGGTGAATTGCAGGCTCGGGCACACACACACACACACACACACACACACACACACACACACA
>NW_007579641.1:76294-83284 GCF_000690725.1 Stegastes partitus | reverse complement strand
CACACACACACACACACACACACACACACACACACACACACAGTCGGTGAATTGCAGGCTCAGGCACAGCAGTGCAGACACTTCAGCATAGCCAAGCGCCACTTCAGCCCCTGAAAAGCCTCTGAAATGGGGCATGCAACACAAAGACAGGAGTGGAGAGGAGAAGAAAGGAAACAGTGGAGGAGAAGGAGAGAAAGAGTGCAAGCGGAGACGGAGGAATACATTTGCTTCGGTTCTCCCCTCACATGTTGCTGCTGTATAAACCAAAAGAAAAAACCAAAACCAAAAAACACTGAAATTAGTGCCTTTTTCTTTCTCGTATTCAGTCCAGGTGTATCTGTTGGAGGAATACCTGACACTCACCTGTGTGCCATCAGCTCGTGTCGAGGAGCCAGTGAGTGTCTCTTTCTTTGATGGAGCGAAAGAGAGTCCATAATGATTTCTGTGATGGACGACACTCATTCCGTCATCCCTCCATCCCACCCACACCCCATAAATTACCTCTCATATTAACAGGCTGTATTAAAACCATGCAACGTGTTAGGGCTCTCATTTAAAATTAATAAGTGGTAATTATGGAGGGAGGAGAATCTGATGAGGAAATAAGGGAGGCTGAAAAAGGAGCCCAAGACCAAAATGAAAAGGTGTGAAAGCACTGAAAGAATGATGCTTCTCTGAGGAGTTGCTTTTTTTTTTTTTTTTTTTTGGTCAGAAAATAATCAACAAAACATGGGTAGATGTAATTTGAAGAACAGTTACAGTCCCACAGATGCTTTGACAGAGCGCCAGATACCACAGCCACTGAGACAACGCGGCGTCGCAGCTGAGCATGAAATAAGAAAAGTGAATGGATGACAGGAGGACAGTTACATTGTTGTATCTGCTTGATGCTTGCCACAGGCACAGAATCAATATCTGAAAGGACAACAAACAAATTAACAGTAAATGACTACACATTCTTCATCCTGCTCAGTCAGCTTGTTGAATAAAACTTCTTTCTTTGTTTTCTTCAGGCCTTTTCCACCAATGGACAACTAGCTAGCTGTCGAAGAAATATTCGGTTTTATTACAGCTTGGCACAGGGTTTTGTAGTTTTGGCCGACATTTTTATCCACGATCGCAACAATGTGCTCGCAACACCACAGTTAAAAAATCTTCCACAACAAAGGCTATGGACTGGTTAATGGCAAAGCAGAGCTGCTGCAGCTGTGTTTGTTTTTTCTTTTTTTTTTTTTTTAACTTTAATGTGTGTTTTATGAGTCTTTCGTTGTACTTTCATATCTGGAATGTATTCTAGGTTTATGAGAATAAAAGCTGTAGCGTAAAAGCTTAACCAGGGACAAGAGTGGCAAAGAGACAACAGCTGTAAACTCTCTGTGCAGCACATCGGTTTCCTGCTCTGTATTGTTAAACTGCATCATTCCTGTCAAATACAATCAGCTCAGTTCAACCAAGATAACCACAGAGATGAAGTTGCAAAAAAGAATTCAAATGGTAAAAATGAGAGGCCATGAAATCAGACAGGTTGTATGCAAGCTGTATGTTGTAAACATGTTGCACAGTTGATGGGTGAAATCTCTGGTCAACCTGTCACTGATACACACGGTGTTCAAAAAACAAAATTCGCTTTTAGCAAAAGTACCCAGCCCACTTTTTTCTTTCATGAAAATGGCTCTGAAGGAAGCTCACCAGGGCTGGTTTCTGTTGTCACAACAAGGTTCAGGCTTCCCAAAAACAGCCTCCAAGTTCCTGCAGTGGAAAGCAGCCTCATGTTGTTGTGTTGTGGAATTCAGTATGAAGAAAATGATTTGACATTTTTGGAAATATGTACACAGACAAGCCTCTCTCGACAGTGACGTTTAGGGAAAGATTGTGATTTTACATGAATGGTAATTAAATAAGGAACTTTGACTTTTATCAATATTTAACTGAAACCAAACCTCTGACCTTAAGAAAAATAAAAATTACACTTTAAAAAAAAGTGCAAAAAAGAGAAACAAATGTACTATATTTTCAATAAATGCATTTTCAACATGTTTCTATATGAACGTTTTGCATCTGGGCAAAGATGTTCACTAAACACTAATCCTAATTTTGATGATAACAACACAATTCAGGCATTAAGGACCCCTCCAGTGAAAACCTATTATTTTTACCTTGTGAACATTATGGTGTTTGTTATTTGCTGAAGCGAAATAAGTGATCAACACGATGACTGAACGTTTGCTCTCTGAAACTCCGGTGTATCAATGATCACAAACACAGCTTCCGAAGTTTTTATACACAACAAGCCCAAAGAACCAAAACTGTTAACTTGCAGGGTGGAACTTTCTGTGTCATTATTCTTCTTCAGAGTCAGTTTCCAGTTTGAACATGTTTGGTTCAATTACTCTGGAGTAGTAGGTGAGCTGGTGTGCTTGAGTTGCAATGAGTGTAGCGAGATAGACACAAGTACTTCATAGATCTGTGCATTCAAGATGACGCATGGGTGTGGAAGTATATATATTTTATTTTATTTTATTTTATTTTCATGAAAAACTTCTAGATGTGTCACTTTAAGAAACAAAGGTGAGTTTTGAGAGGTTTAATGACAGAGTCCACATTTTCCATTTGAATATTTTACAGCTGGGCAAATATGTTCATTAAACTAATCCTCATTTTATCAATAAAAATGCATTTTAGGCCTTAACTTTCTTTCAAAACACATTTTCTGATGCAAATTAGTTGCAAATAAATATAAATAATTCAAGGAGACGTGATCAGACATTCAGGCAACTTTAGCTAGTTTGGATTAATAAAATTAAATAGCATGAAGCAATTTGTGGCCAAGATGGAGCATACTTGTGATTGGATAAGTCACATCTGGGGCAAATTGCAGAGTTATGACCAGTTCAGCTTCAGTGGGTTTGTACAGCCGATGGTTAAGAACATAGAATTAATAAAAGATGATACATCAGACTAAACTGTGCATTGATCAATGAATGTTTATTGCCATTAGATACACAAACATTCTGGTAGCCGTGATGCCAACAAATGAACTTATACAACCAATACTTGTATTTTTATTTTATTATATTTTATTGTTGCAGTTTATAGTGCTTTAAAGCCACATTTATACCAGGCATAGAAATGATATTATTAGAGCAGTGTGACAGCGCTCAATCCATCAGCCAGCATCACTTGAAACTGCTTTGAGTAAGCGGAGCAGTGTTGTCTGCTGAACTGTCCTACTCATCCTTCTTTGGCCCCCCAGTCCCCCGGGGACACATTAGTCTCTTAATGCTTTGTCATCACCATAGGTTAATGGACCTCACAGCAGTCTGTTAAAAACAATCCTGATCAATACACAGTGTGTGCAGAAAGGGATAAGGTCCAAAAATAGAGCAGCTGGACTTTCCTTTCTGTCGTTTTTCCCTTTTTTTATATATATATAGTTGTCAATATTAGTGGCTACTGGGTACAAATAATCACATATTCAAAGATGTTGAGGCCTGAAAACGTGCACAGACACGTCTGCAGTATAACTGAGCTTCATTCTCATTTATTTTATACATAAGGAAGGGTTTTCTTCCTACTGATGCCAAGCACTTATTTAAAGGGAATTCTTGGGTTTCTGTCTGTGCAGTAACACTGTAAGGTCTTGACCTTACTTTGTTTAGCCCTAAGATGACTTTTGGTGTGAACTGGGGCATAGAATTCAATTATATATCTGCAATCACTTTACAAAGCTGGTACAAAGACATAGAGGAAGTTTTTCTTTCTTAAGGTGGATTCACATGAAGGTGACAAAGCGCTTCAAGCCAAAAGTCATTTATTTAGTCACTCACTCTTATCATTTGCAAATGCAGCTCATGCATGAGAGACACATAAGGACTCTTAAGGACTCAGTATAAAATCTGGAACTTTTTCCAAAGCTCTACTGTTTTTAATTGTTATTAAAGTGTGTGAGAAAATTCCAATTTGAATTACATAAGATAATTACCCACTCTCATGCTCAGGAAATCCACCTAGTTAAGGCATCACACTGTGTCCATTCAGCCTTTTGTTTTCTTCTTTTGGCTGCAGGTCCTGGATCAGTCTTACAGCAGATTGTTTCCAGAGTTTGAAGAAGAAGAAGAGTCTGTCCAAGTGCTTCAACCACATCCACAGCCAAATCTAAATCATTCACACATTGAGGAATCCTTTTCATTGATTGATCGATTATTTTCTCCATTAATCAATTGGCTGTTTGGTTGAGAATGGTGCAAAATGTCGATCAGTGTTTCCCAGTGGCCAAGATGGCAGCAGTCTTGTTTTGTCCGCAACCTGAAAATGTTTCATTTACTGTCATAGAAGGGGAAAATAGTAAATTAATTCAATAGTTCTGTTCGATAAGATGATTGTTGTTTTGATTACCTGTTAAAGCAGCATAATGGATAGAAGTAGAGAGAACTCAAACATGTCTTTTGTGCAGTAAAACAAATTCATAATGCCATTATTGCAAAAAAAAAAGAAAAAAGAAAGAAATGAAAGTTTAGTTTCTTTGAATCTACATACTATAGATATTTTACTGCTTACATTGTCAACTTGTTTCGACACGTTTCCTATCTGCTCTGTGTAAACACAACCTGCAGTTCAGCCGAAAAGTCTCTGAATTTTTGCCATAGGACTGTTGCTCATGGTTGTGGTGAGGAATGTAGAATAATGAGTTTTTTTTTTTTGTTTTTTTTTTTTAACAGAATATGGTTATAGCAAGTTATTTATTGTTGACAAATTTGTAATTGAGACATGTAAAATGAAATTATCCCAAATTTGATCTTAGATTTACATCATTTTGCCAACGGAGCTGCATGACACAGATGATTATTTCTGTGTTCACAGTTCTGATAAATGGTACAATTTTGACTTTTTTTTTTTAACAGCATACCCTTTCAAACCCCCCTGCAGCTTTGGGGGTTCATGGTCCCCTCAGGCTGCCTCTTGGCTTTGTAGTACTTGCAGGTAAATCCAGCGCTTGAAATGCAAATTGAAAATCTGAAGCATGGAAGAAATAAAAAATGAAATCATAGGTGTCAAGTCAGAATTGTAGAAATGGAAACGAAAAAAAATTCAGATTTTCTGATGGTGCAAATCATCTTGTTTTTGTATTGTTGTTCAATGTCCTTCTTCCAGCTAAACATATAAAGTCGAGAGCGAATGGGCAGATGCTATCTACACACAAACATTTGGGTTCTAGTTAGCACTTCTGTGAAGTCAAACTCATCAAGCAAAGCGAGGTTAGAGGGGGACAATCAACACAGTCCAAACAGTAAGTAAACAAGCTAACACTTGTTCGAGCAGCAAGACACATGGAAGACCACTGCTGCACATGCACACACACACACACACACACATGCACACACACACACACACACATGCACGCATACACACGCACACACTCTCTTCCAGGCCCTCCATACATCATTATTTCTTTCTTCCTCTCCATCTCCAGCTCCAGCAGAGATTGTCCCTGGTCTGGCTCCGAGTGTCTGGCACCTTTTACCAAAATCCTGCTCCAAGTGGGGGCTGATCCGAAGGGGCAATGCGAAAGAAATAAAGGCAGGGAGGAAGGAGCGGGGATGTAGGAAGACAAGGTGTTAACACCCTTTTCAACACCAGAGCCCCCATGCACAAACCAAGCAGAGGGAACGGTCTAATTGCAAAATGTGTGTGCAGAGTTTCATGTGCATAATAGTGAGTGTGCCCAGATTATGTCTGTCCACAGCAAGAAAGCAGGTTTGTTTAGATTTTCCCAACCTCAGCAACACTTTTCAGCTTTAAATCTCTTTTAGATTTATTTCAGTTGTGTTTTATGTTTTGCAAAAACAAGTTCCTTGCGACGTTTCCTTCGTCGTGCGCCTCCTCTTCTTTGTCTCTGTTTCATCCACTTCTTTTGTGTCTGCTGCTATGCTGCTCCTTCACCTCCATCCAATATACTCAGACAATCTCTTTATTTCTCATTAGTGCATTTTGACAGTTAATGAGTGGACCGGTGTGTCTGCCTGTGTGTTTTCATGTGCAGGAGAATACATAGCGAGTGTGAAAGTGAAGGAGGGAGGGAGGGGGAGAAAGAGATAGCGGATGGGGGTGAAATTCATGTTGATAAATCATGTGGTCAGTAGCACAGGCCTATGTTTATCTCCTGCTGTCAGTGGAGTATGGGGCCTGAGATACTGCTCACACATTCAAACACACACACACACACGCACACACCTACACACACACACGCACACACACATCAATGAGGACGACAGAGGATTGTTGTTACCTGCGATTTCTTGCTTTTCCTCTTTCCTTCCTCACCCTTCCTCCCTCCTCCCTCGCGCCACTTCTCTCCTCCGCGAGGGGGGATGCATCGGCCGGATATAGAGCAAACCTGCCGTTTACATTTTTGCTTTGTCCAACCGCCCTGAATCCCATCAGTCAGCTGTTTGTGCTGATTACCGGTTGACTAATACACTTTAAATCAGTCTTCCACTTTCCTCCCCCCTCCTTTCTCTCTAGTTAAGGATATTGTCCTAATTAAATGCAATTCCTTCAGCACACAAACAAGCAAAATTAGCATATTATTCTGTTACAGCGTGTAAATTTGCTGCAGTGTTCTGTATTTAGTGTTCGCATTTTAGGTTGCTGTTTTAAAAAGCATTGTCTAAATACAGTTAAAAGTGTTTTATTTGAAACTGGATGAAAACTAGTTGCTGGCTATAACAGGTGTGAAGGATTTAAGTTTTTTGATACTTTATCCAACAATGGTCATGCTATGAGCACATATTTAAAAAAAAAGAAAAAAAAAACATGTATCGGCAAATCGAGCACAGTATTTATACCTCTGAAAGTTAATTAAGCTGAACATATTTATGGCGATTAGCTGCCTTCTGATATATTCTTAGATGAAAATTTTTACACGGCGTGTTCGTCAGGGGACAGCAAAAATCTCATTAAATGAATCTTGTAAATTACGTGATATTTCTG
>NW_007579641.1:65527-75418 GCF_000690725.1 Stegastes partitus | reverse complement strand
GAACACATTCTCAAGGACCCCTGAAAGCTGCTCTTATCAATAATTTCATGTTACCTATGAATCAAATGAATAATGCAAAAGAGCTCGCTAATTGCAAACGAACCTCTCGATGCCGGTCCGCTCAGCTGGAGCATTTTTTGTATATTTAAGCACATTGTTTTGGTTCCCCTGTCAGCACCTTTACTATTTCGGTGAGTCATTAGTCATTTAGTCTCACTGCCAACACGCTACATACGGATGCAACTGGACACAGTTCCTGAACATTTTTTTCTACTTTCATTTCAGAGATGAACAAAGTTTTGGTTGTTTCCTCTTTCTTAAGGTTTTAGGTGGTTGACTGACAGCTGATTGTGTTTCCGATTTCTTCTACTCCTTTTTCTTTATAGAGCCACATCCTGTAGCCCATAGCGCCACCTACTGATGGCACTACACAGCTTCTAGACTTTATTCACGACACTGCAGGTAATGAAAACATTAGTTTTACTTTTTTTTTTTTTTTTTGACATTTCAAAAGTTCACTTCAGATTTGCTAGACAGTTATATGGAAACATGATTACAGTTAGTAAGTCTGCAACATGTGGTTAATGTTGTAAAAAGATTAAACCCAAGCCATCTTCTCCTAACCTTACCCATGTACATTTGGTAACTAACTTTGGTCCCACACCAAACCTCCTGTGAAGTTCTGTTGCTTACATCTATTGATGTCTAACAGTAGCTTTGTGTTTGATGCCCTGTGAATGAGAACAAATGGTCTGTTCTAAGCGAGAAGACTGTGATAAACCCACTCTACACCAACCTGTCCAGCTCCAAACAACAGACAAAGTTAGCAGCTAGTTGCTACTTTGGAGCATTTAGATGCCAGATATTTCTTGTTGAAGGTTGTAACAGAGCAAAAAGAAAAATCCTGTTCACCCCTTGTTATTATTTCATTTTATGTACATTTAGCAGATGTGCTCACAACAAATGAATACAGATGTTTTGCTTAATGTGTAAATAAGCCACATTTTGCAATATATTGCAGGTGATAATATGTCATATCGTGTTGTGTTTCAAGCTTGTTGCACAGCCCCCAAGTGGCCAAAGCACCGTCTCTCCTCTCTTACACTCTGCTTACAGTCATCCCTCTGCTGTCCCTGTGAAATACACAGAAGGTATGATGTCATATGATGAACAGTATGATGACAGTGCTGCATTTTCAGTTCAGACTTTCACTGGTATTGGTGCTTCCATTTAACTCTCTGAACCCCAAAACCATCCATGGGGTTTGAAATGCACGAGCATGCAAAGAGAAGCATTGATCAACCAAAACCTGTAAAAACAGAGAGAATCATCAGGTTTTCAGTGATGGTCCTTGAACTCACATTTAAAAAGTGTTTGCACCAGATCCTGTAGAAAACAAACAAGCAAAAAAAAAAAGTGTGCTCCTTGGTGCAACTGTGAAGCCATGACTGACCCACTGTGACCAACAGTCGTGACAAAAACGCAGTGACTTTTCAGATGAACTGCAGGTAGTGTTTATTCAGAGCAGACAGGAGACAAGTATAGAAACTAATTATAGTGACTGAGAGGAAAATAAAACAAACTAGATCAATAAGATTATCGCAATATGACTCGAATACAGTATACAGAGGATCAAGCTGTCAGCAAGTTGCTGAAAGATACATTCAGCTGGATGAAATACTTTTCTGGAGTTGACACAGAGTAGAGTGCAAAACTACTAGTTTGCAGAGAGTGTAAAAATATTAGTGGTGAATATCTTTTGCATGTGAAACCCTTTTTTTTTTTTTTTTTAACCAGTGTTGGTAACACCTGGGGCACAACAGGGCAAAGTGTTGCACATGCTGATTGTAGGTTTTCTCAGTATTCATAAAATAAAGAATCAAATACATTTAACAATAGTTTTTTTCTTTTTCAATTATTTCTGGCATTCTAACTACGCCAAACAGAAAATATCTCTGACTTCTCTTTCCTTCTAGTCATGGTTGTGTTGTTTCCATAGAGGTGCAGGACTTTATATTGCAGTGAAAAATGAGCTGACAATGAGTAAAAACTGTGACAGGAGCAAAAAAAAAACAAAAAAAAAAACCCAGAAATGCCCAGAAACTGCTTGGGGTTCAGAGGGGTTAGCTGACACGTCTTCCTCCACTGCTGCTGAATATGGTGCGCAACATGGCTGGCCATCTCAGCTCATGCCTACAACATGTTAATCCTTTGTTATATCCATTCCACGCACAAGTGTTTCACGTAGATGTGTTTCACCGTGCGCCGCTCATTGTTCATGTGCCACCTACTGCGCATTATACAGAGACTGTGCATTTACATATGTGTGTGTGATGACACATGCCGTTAAGTGTGTGCTCTCGCACTTGTGTTTGACAGTTGGGAGTGTCACCGTGACATTGTGGCCTCAGTCTATGTAGATGTGTGTGTGTGTGTGTGTGTGTGTGTGTGTGTGTGTGTGTGCGCGCAACAGGCCGGTGGGAAGAGAGACAGATTGCGTTTTAACAGCCATCGCTGTCATCTCCAACAGCTGTCCTCTTCCCATTCTCTATTCACAGGGCCTGTGTTTGCATTGTCTCCCCCATGACCTCCCTTCAAAGACCTACCAAAGAGAGAGAGAGAGCGAGCGAGAGAGGGAGGGAGAGAGAGAGAACAGGAGCAAGAGAGAGAGAGAGAGGAGAGAGAGAGGGAGACTAAGAAAAGGAAAAAAGCCAGACAGACCATTGGACGGTGAGGACGAAAATCGAGAAAAAATGCAAATGTAAGGAAACAGAGTGAATGGAGAGAGGCTCATGCCCTGACAGAGGCAGCGTCAGATGCCCTGCTACTGTCTCCCATCTTTTCTGTCATCCCGCTCAATTTCTTCTCTGCCTCCCCTCTGCTCTGAATGTACCATACACTCCCTCTCCCTTCGTATTCCAACTCCACAGCCACCACCTCTCCACCTCCCACCACCTCTTTACCCCCTTCCTCCCATCTTGTATCTCTCCTCCAGCTCTGCTTCATTCTCTGCCTCCCCCTCCACCCCCTGTCTCCTCCCCCACTCTGCTGCTGCCGCTGCCCCGTCTCTCTCCCATGTTGTCTCTTATCAGGTAGAGAAGAGATAAGGCCGCTATCTTGCCGTGCCAGGGCTTTGACATGACGCTTTAATGCATAATAAGTTCACTCATCTTTTAATCAATGCGGCCAAATGATGAATTTCTGAAGGGTTAACAGTCAGTCATTGGCAGGTTTCGAGCTAAAAAAAAACACACAGAGATAAGGTCTGCCTCCAAATCAGACAGGAGGGTGCTGAATTTTGCACAGACAAGTATGCAAATCAGTATGTACAATCGCTGTCAAATTCTTTGCAGACCTCGGGAACGGCGTCTCTTTCTCAGCATTTTCTCAGCTACAGTTTTCCTACATATGTAGCCGCTTTGCCTGAAATCTCTCGTGGAGTAGCTGCTGCAATGATTTTGTCAGATTTGAATGTGTTCCCTGTTTAATCTCTGCTTCAGACGACATATTCACACCCTGGTCTGAGATAAAAATCATAGATCTGAGATACATCTGCTCAGTTAGCTTAATATTTTCTATTATTTTGTAATTCAATTTGGAAACTTTCAATTTGCAGAAGATATTTACAAAACTCTAAACAAAAAAATGTACTGTTTTCAACTGGGAGTCTAGTCAGGCATTTAACCACACTGCAACCATTTTTTTTTTTTTGAATTGCTGATCCATAGCTGCCAAATCAAACACAGTCACAGTGGACTGAGGAGGATAAATTTGAAAATCATGATGAGGCAGTTTCCAGTTTTCTTTAGTCTTTAACAAATAGCATTCTGTAAAACTGCTCAGATGTTTGCTAAAAAATATGTCACGGCCTCTTTTTTGAACTTCTTTTACACCGTGCCACCTCAACAGGGCTCCGCTTCTTGACTCGTACGTTTTAAACTGTCCAGATCACAACTCTGCAGCCGCCAGTTCTGTTGCCTTTATTGTGCTCAATTCTTCTGACTTAAAATAAACATTTCAAATTCCAACGTGAGGTCAGAGACTGTACTGATGCTCCATTCTACATGTTTTCCTTCATGTCTGTCGAAAAAAAAACAGAAAATCGGTCCTTCACGGCTGCTTATTGTCTGATAAACTGCAATAAATATAAAAAATAATTACACTGAATATTGTTAGAGAGAAAAATGTTACCTCACCTCAATACATTTGCAAATTCTGAGAATATGCAATCAGCACAAAAGAGTGGCTCAAACAAGACAGCCACTGATGCCACGCAATTCATTCCAACTTGCTGCTTCAGAGAAAACAACTGTCTAGTCGTCCTACCACTGAGATGATGTCCAGTATATACCAGAAGTGAGTACATTCCTGTGCAATATTACTTCATTTTAAAATGGAATTGCATCACCTCCGATAATAACTTGAACAACAAGGTATTTCCTCTCGTGATTATTCAAAAACAATTACTTTAGAAAGACTCTATTGAACGTGGAGGCCCTAAAGCAGGAACTTGATGCAACAAAAGTAAATACACCCGTGATCACTGATACACAAGTTAGAAACCTGTAGTACACCTGTGATTTCCAGTCAGCCGCAGTGCATGAATGTGATTATAACAATGAGCTGTGTGTATTTTCTCAGTTTTGGACTTATAGGTTGTGTCTGCATCATGGCTTCACATGGAAAAGAGTTGTCAGAGGAACTGAAAAATCTGACTGTTAGACTTCACAAAGACAAGAAGGTGAGAAAGAATACAGGACCATCTAAAAAGCAGTGGAACCACAGTTGCAGCAGTAATTAGGAGGCATAGAACACCAATAATCAGAGCTGCAGTGGTCGTCCACCTTGAAGGATGCCACAGGCAGTGCAATGCTTTTCAAATCTAGCTGTGAAAAACAGACAGGCAACTGAGATGATACAGTGAACCTGGTCACCACAATGAATGCACAGTCCTGACAGTGAAGCACACAGATGGAAGTGTGATGATTTGGGTGGAAGTGACATTTATAGATGACACCATGAATGACCGTGGATACACCAAAATACTGACTGACAAGATGATTCTCAGTCTGCAGTAGATAAATATTCATGCATGATAACCATCCAAAGCACACTGACAAAATCACACACGAGCTTATAAAGAAGAAAAAAGGGAAAAATTTGACTCGGACGAGTGCTTAGTCTGGCTGGAAACCAATATGACACCTTTGGAATATTTTAAAAATCAAGGTAGAACAACACAACTCCTCCAGCTGAAAGAAATGACAGAACATCTCTGCATCAACTTGACATCCTCCATGCTGAAGAAGATCGAGTCTGTCAACAAAAACAAGTACGAATGTATGAAATGCTGAAAAATATTGAAAGCTCAGTAAATAAAGCTGTCCTGACATTTGTTGCATTGGCTATCTACTATGATGCCTGTATTTTGAATACAGTAAATCTGAACTGTTTTCATTTTGACATAAGAGCAAACGCCCTGCAGTAATCGTTTGACATTTAGGTGATATAGCACCACAGTGTTCTCACTTCTGTTGTATAATGTAAATTGGTTGTTGAAAACCAGGGAAATTATTTTGTATTGTAGGTATTCACGCCTAAATCAGCTTAAATCTCAAAGGTTATTTTCACAAATGTGCCCCAAAATGATTTGTCACTCCTAACACCAACGCTGTTATGTTTCTATTTCCAGCAGACTCGACTATTGCTCTGTTCTGAAGACGTCTTTAAGCAAACTTCAGAAGATCCAAACATGTCTTTTCACCAAAACTGAACGCTGATAACATGCTACTCCAGTCTTAAGTGCTTCTCATTGGCTCCCTGTTTATTTTAGAAGATTCATTCAAGTTTATTTTCAAGATTTTACATCTCAAGACAAACTCAGGACTATTTGTCTGATAAGTTGGTTAGGTATGGAACTTTCCGATCTCTAAGACTGTCTAATTCTGGTCTCTGAACTCATCCTAAGAGTATAACTAAGACGTACTGAAGACGGTCCGTTCTGTGTCGCTTCTAGAATATCCTTCTGAGAACTCAGTAGATAACTTCAAATTAAACCTTAAAATGTTTGTATGTTGTGTGATTTCATGCAACTTACTGGTATCCGACCTGTTTATCACTTTTATTTAAGACTCTTGTATTTCTGCTTTCTTAGGTTTTCACTTTATTTTATTCTCTTTTTTCATGTAGAGCACTTTGAGTTGCTCTTGCTGTATGAACTCTGCTATACAAAAAAGTTCTTCCTATTATTAACAGTTCAGTCAGGACATGTCAATATAATAAAGACATTTTAATCTTTCAAGCACTTTGGTTTGGAGAGATATTTTCTCTCTCTCTCTCTCTGGTTTTATCTGTACTGATTTTTTCCCTTGACACCAAGGAGCACTAGACCAGAAAAAAAACATTCAGAATTAAGACTTTTTCAGACTGAGCATGTCTGCAACAGTTTCTCGAATACACACTTTGTATCTGTTTTGAAAAATGGAAAAAAGAAATATGCACAGTGCCAGATCATTGTGGTGTGCTGAGGTTTTTGGTTTATGCCTTCTCCCTCTCTTCCTCCACCTTTTAGCATCACCTCCATCCTCTCTCACCCCCTCTCTTCACTCACCCCTTCAGACTCCCTGAAGCCCTCCTCCCCCTCTTCCTCCTCCTCCTCCCCTCTTGATGGTTAGTTCATGGGTCACCCGGGTGACAGGGTCTGAGTTGCGAGATAAGAAGTGGCCAGAATGGCATTACTACACCCGACACTCTGAGGGGTGACGCTGGGGCGGCGGCTGGATGGCGAGAGGGGGATGAAACAGGGAGGGATCGGGCCGTGGAGGCGGGGGCTAATCTGCCATCGTTTGAAGTAATAATACATTGGTGATAATCATCGCGACACGCAGAGAGAGAAGAACACAAACGCATGCGGGCGCTGCACACAAAGACAGAGACAAACAGGCAGAAACAACAAACAGAAATACAGAAAGAGGCTGATTCTTATTCTCTCTCTGTCTCTCACTGTAAATCACAGCTCTCTGTACTTCCACCCAGCCGCTGCCCCTCCCTCCAATCCTGTGTGGATATCAGGCTGGTGCAGAAGGGCTCAGCCCAGCTGATAGCAGGTCCTCTGGGGGTTGGGGGTGGAGTACTGAGGGGTGAGACATGGGTGGGTGGAGGTGGCGGCGAGTGTGTGTGTGTGGAGGGGTTTGGGAGCAGCAGCTCAGGGACTAGGAAGCTTACTCTGCTCCCTCAGATATGGAGGTCAGGGGTTAGGCGGGGCAGGACGGCTAGAGGAGCACGACTGGTGTGTGTGCGTGTGTGTGTGTGTGTTTGCCTGACTCTTTGTACAAATGTGTCCTGTGTGCCAAGATAATCATAACTCCTGAAAATCTTAATATGTGTGCTCTGATTGACACCCTGCAGTTGGTACAGCTGTTGCCAGAGCACAGCGGTTGGCCCGGCAGACGAGCGCGTGTGCAGGTGTAACAACTCGTAAAGAGAAATTGTCCTCTTTTCTTCTTTTTTTCCTCAAGTGATTGTGGAAATATAATCAATTTAAGGGACACTTCATCTTGTAGCAAAATGGCAATTTGACCCCTGCAGAGCGCAGGTCTGATGTGACAGTGAGCGGTGTATTGTCACAGGTGCAGAAATGCTACCGAACCACATGCTAGCATTAAAAGGAGAGAAAGCAATTTCCTTTGTTTGGCGTCCACTCGGCTTTTCCTCACACTGGGATTTGACGACACTGAGCTGAAGTTTGCAAAAAATTATTGCAGACAAAGATTACCTCTTAATAGCTCATTTATTGTTATTTCTGATTCATATTTTCTGCTTTTTCACTTTTACACAAGACTCAAATAAATGTCAAAAAACATCATTTGCAAGATGTGAGAGTTTCCTCATCTACTGCTGTTATTAATGGGGCAACATTAGTTGTCAGTGCCTTCCAAAGCTAGTAAAAATCTCAGCAGCAGAAATGTAACTGTTCTCTGACATTTTACGTTTATTCACAAAACAACTTGGTTAGTGAAAGATTTGGGCTTAAACAAACGCTGCGCTGTGTAGCACCCTGGTAGCCAAATGGTTACAATGGTTGTCACACTTAGCAGAGCCCCAAGACATTCGTATCCATCCCAAATTTTTTTTTATAGTATAGTAATATATAGTTTATAGTATAGTTTGTCTGGAAATGACATTAAAAGGTGAGAAAATGACAGTAAGACATTGTGCTAGACTATTGAGGAACTGTATTTATTTCTATGTTGTTGTTTTTGTTGTTGTTGCACATCGTACTAGAAGTGCAATGCCCAAAATCCTTCCTCCTCATTGAAATTGTCACTAATCTGTGAGAAAACGCTGCTTCTGTACCATTCTAAATATTATAGAGTGTTCTAATACAACATAAAATGAGAGCAGCTGATTAAGTAGTTCTCTAGTCAGATTCTAGGCAGCTTAGAGCTTAGAGATCTCCTGTTTGGGTCCATCACTGAGAGGAAGTTGTGCATTATGGCTGCTCACTGATGGAAACGTTATGAAGCCATATCCATGTGTTTTCAGGTTTCAGTGGCCAGAGGGCAGAGCAAAATCACAAAGTAGAAGGAGTTCCACACTCAAAAATCTCAAATGGCGTGGCAGAAAGACGAAAGTGACTCCTGCACTGTGGAGGCCAAGAAGGATCCAAAGATAAACACCAAGACCATCCTGATGAATCTGAGCAGTTCTGGTAGAAACATCTCAACAAGACACTGAACAAGAAAGTACACTGAGGAGGACTCCACTTCTCCAAGATGGACACACAAAAGCTGGCTGGAAAACACTTGAAGCTTTAGGTCGTCAGTTCTGTGGTTGGATGGGATGAAAATAGAGTTGTTTGTATAGGGACAGAAGAAAGCCTCTCCACAGTGAAGCTTGGTGGAATGTGATGCTGTGTGGGTGCTTTTCAGCCAACAGGCCTGGCAGCCTTGTAGTACTGTAATTATATTATTATTTAAAAATATTGTAATATTGGAGGAAAACAACTTGTCCTTGAGCAGCACTGGAGCTTCCAACAAGACAATGATCTGAAACATGCAGCCAAAGTGGTGAAGATATGGTTTACTGAGAACTTTGTAAACATGCTGGAGTGGCACAGTCGGAGTCCAGACCGAATCTGTGGAGGAACTGAAGACCGGAGTGATGCTGAGGAACCCTTCAATCTCAATGGACCTGGAAAACATTACAAAGTGGAGTGGAAAAAAATCAGCACTTGGGACTTGGGGCAGAAAGACTGTCGGTAAGAATTGATGCTGTGGTGGCAAATAAAGGCTTTGCTGTTGTTTCCTGAATAATCATGGACATGGCATTTCAGCAAAAATGGAAAAAAACAACATTTAACATGTATCATTAAGATCTCTAACACAATGACTAACTGCTTTTTGTCACTAGTTTATTTCACTTCCAACCAGAAGAAGTCTTTTGGTTAAATAAAATTTCACTATGTTAGAAAAACTTGGCATAAACATGAATCAGTTTAAGTGCAACGTCCCTAGTTTGATTCCAGCTGAAGACCTCTACCGCATGCTGAACTCTTCTCTCTCACCCCATATTTCCTGTATACTTCTTCACTTTAATTGCCAGTGAGGAAAAACATTCCCAAGAAAATCTTTAAAAAGAAACCCCCAAAAAACTGCTTGATTAAGGCAGAGAATGATGATGCTGGTCATGGTTAAAACTAACAACCCTGCCTCCAAAAAATGACATGCCTAAACAACTAACCTGCATTCTCAATTATGTTTTGAGGGAAACGCAATTTCTGCCAGAGTACGTTTGTTTGTGATGTATGACAAATCAAATCAACGTATATTTGCCGTTTATCTGTTGCTCCTTGTCAGCCAACCAGTTATATATTAGATGGGGCTGAAACCG
>NW_007579641.1:63472-64725 GCF_000690725.1 Stegastes partitus | reverse complement strand
TTGTGGAGGTCATCTGTGAGTTTAATCCTGTGCAAATCTTCCAGTGTTCATAATTTGCAAAGTTAAAATTCCACCGTGTGTTACTTGCACTTACATAGCTGCTGGAGTGATTTCAACATAAACACATGCCATATTTCAATTATGATAAAGAGAGGCTGCTATATTATACATTTTAGTTAGAAATCACACAAACAAACTGAGCCAACAGTGAAGTTGTGATCGTGTGAATCCGAAGCTTGATGTAACTTATTTCTCCTTGTCACAGAGCTCAGTCCAGAAAACCACATCAGTTAGCCACTCTGTTGCACCGGTTTCTGCTTTACGATAATTGTTTACGTTGGCACATAACGCCGGATCATAAGTAGCAGAATCATTCGATAAACCCTCAGGATGCTGGATTGATAAATATTCACTAGAGCACAAAATATGAATTAATCAGCAGCTGGAAGCGGTCACTATTTTGTCCTGTTTGAGTAATGTTTGCTAAAAAAAAAAAAACCCACAAAACTCCACTGCTCAGCTGTTTTAGGAAATTACCGAGCCTCCTTTCCACAAATGAAACTATATATCTGAGCTGTTTTTAATTTTATGGCTGCACTAGAAACCAATCGCCTCGGAGCAAGCCACAGACAGAGCAGGGAAGTCAGAAAGCAGTGACAGAAGAGCTTGTTGATTTTGGTCTTTTTATGGGATTTTTCTGAATATAGAATAACACCAGCATCATCCTTTTATAATTGTCATTCTCTCGGCTACTCTTTCCTTGATTTCTCCTTTATTGCTTCTCCTCCTGCCTCTCCACACTGTCATCTGACTTCTACCTTCCATCCTTATTCTCTCATGCCTCACAGGCTCTCTAATATACCTTTACTACGCTGCTTCTTGCTTCTATAGTTTTTCTAACCTGTCCCCCTCTTTCTCTGTCTCTCCCTCCCTCTCCCCCCTCACTCTCTCTCTCTCTCTTTCTCTCTCTCGCCATTTCAGCTCCTGCATTCTTATCTCTATGTTGCCGTCCTCAGTAATTATTATTATGTGCTGCAGAGATAATTCGAAAGCTGTGAGGAGAGAGAGGAGGGAAAAAAAAGGGATGAAAGAAACAGTGGCTGTGGCTTCCTGGGCTGTGCTTCTCTTATCTGACCTTGGGCAGAGCCACTTATTGTTAGGCAAATCTCATGTGCAGAAAAATGGAGTGAACGGCTGTGAGAGCGAGTGAGGAGGTAGCGGCGGTGGTGGTTTGGAGAAGGGGTGGGGGGGGG
>NW_007579641.1:61998-63189 GCF_000690725.1 Stegastes partitus | reverse complement strand
TTTTTTATGGAAAGAGAAGGGTAGTTTAATATCCAGTATCCAGCTTTCATTGCCTAGTGAAGTACTGTAGACACTTTTGGCTTGTTCAAATAAATCCCCTTTCCCTGCTGAAGAGGAGTCATAAAATCAATTCACTTTTTGTTTGCCAAGAGAGCATGCTCAAATTTGTCCATACTTAATTGTGCTCCTTGTGTATGTGATCCTTGATTCGCGCCTTTCTCTCCTCTGTTGACTGTATCCCATTGACTGCAGCTGCACATCAACTCTCAGTGACCTCTTCTTAGTGAATACATATTGTATCTGCATGATGTGTGGAGCATTTTCAGTTTTCCACCAAGTGCGCTCGCTGAACTCTGCGGTTTCTTTGCGTGTGTAACAGTTGCCTCCTCGGTGCTCCTGCAGGTGATTCTGACGCGTCTGGCTCGGAGGTGCGAGCGCATGAGCACGTACGCTTGTGAGGGGAAACCATAAATTCCCATCAGTGGCATCTCGGCCCACGAGGGGCTGATGTGTGGCCTTTTCCGCCGCTGCAGCTCGCCTTCCTTTAATTACAACCCATTCTGCAGGAACAACAGACTGTCCTTCCACCAGATTTAAAATGACCTACTCTGAGTAATTAATCGGCCTGCGTGTCCTTCACAAGGTGTGAATCGTGTGTGTGTGTGTGTGTGTGTGTGTGTGTAGGTGGGTGTGATGTGTCATTCTCTATTCACATTCTCAAGAATAAGACAAAATCAGAAATATAAGCTACACGTTAACAGCTTGGGTGGTCAGAGAGCATTGCCACATCACATGATTTAAAGTTTTAAAACACTCCTCGGTGTGACTAATCCTGTCTCACAAAAATCGTGTTGCGATTCAACTACACTGCGTCATCATTTTGAAAAATATGTATTTCCTTACTCGGAATAGAAGACTATAATATCGTGGGAAATGCTTCCACTTTGAAAACGCCATAAAGTTCATGTTTGGAGGTGGACAAGTAATCTGCAACAGGGGTATCACTCAGGAGTCTGGGCTCACACCCCATTCATGACCATTATTCTTAAGACCAACTCATGCTTTCCATGTCTGTGTCCATAACGGTCTGCTTGAAGTAAATTCTGTCACCTACCCAAGTCCATGAGGGTCTGCATGTCTCGCTTTGTGGACGTTCACATGTGCACACCTTTTCCACCAAACTGGTTCCAG
>NW_007579641.1:58005-60538 GCF_000690725.1 Stegastes partitus | reverse complement strand
AAAAACTGGCCTCCAGGAGATTGGAGGGTAGGTGGAGGAATAAGACACCAACAGGACTTTCGCCCAGGATTCTCATCCTGTGTGGGACCATTGTTTCACGCCTATATTTCATTTTCCCATGGTTACTTTCAAGCACTAAAACTCAAAATATCACATTTTGGGTTAAAAGATGACTCTTAACTGATTTTTTTTTTCATTCTGTTGTCTGTCTTATGGGGCTTCCAAGAGACTCAGTGATTAGCACTGTCACCTCACAGCTAGAAGGTCTCCAGGTTGCATCCCGGTTAGGACGCTCAGGATCTTTTTGCGTGGAGTTTGCGTGCTGTCCCCGTGCAGCACGGGTTCTCTCCGGGTTCTCTGGCTTCCTCCCACAGACCAAAAACATGCTGAGGTTAATTGGTGATTCGAAATGGTCCGTAGGTGTGAATGTGAGTGTGCTTGGTTGTCTGTCTCTCAGACTGGCGACCTGTCCAGGTTGTCTTCTGTCTTCTCCCTGAGTCAGCTGGGATAGGCTCCAGCCCCCCACGACCCTAGTGAGGATTAAGCAGTGTATAGATAATGGATGGGTGGATGGATGGATGTCTGTCTTACCTTTTCTGGACATATTTTTACTGTTGCCTGTCTTAAACATGTGCAGCACTTTGGTCAACTCATGCTGTGGCATATAAATAAACTCTGCTTGATTGATTTGCATTTGTCTAAATGGCCAACAATTCCTTTCAAACCTAAATCTAACAAATAAGGCTCAATGATAATAAAAATAATTATGTCTCCACACCAGCTACTGTGTATTTGCAGGTAACCTGTGGATAGTAAATGCTCTTTCCTACAGTCTAACAGCATTTAGGAAGCACTGCAGAAATTAAGAATGACAACATACTTGAAGCATACACTACCATCAGTCAGACACTGAGGAAATTATTTGATGCAACAACACAACCATTTTCATCAGACCTGACCAGGCTCGTTTAGTTCTGTCAGTAAAAACAGCATTCGTGATTTCTATTGAAGACTGTACATAATGTGACCAGACACACACAACATTTCAGCATTATTGCCGCCATCCTCTTCCTCATCGCCGCTGATGTAAGCCACCTCCCATGACCTCCTGCCCTGTGATTGCTGATCTGTCCTCTTCAGAGCCACAGGGGCTCCTGTGTCCTCTGCCCCCCCCCACCCCCCAACTCCTACGACCACCACCCTTTCTGGCCCTCCTCTCTCTCCAGTCCACCCCTGCCGGCTGCTCAATTCAGCTTCTTTAACCGAGGAGCAAACAAACAAAACACCCCGGGGTAATGAGGCCACCTCGGGGAATAGACACAGTGAAAGGAGCCTTGCGTATTGATGTGGGATTGACCATTATTGAGAGGAAGCAAAAGAAAAGGGATGGAAAAAGAAGAGATACGGAGCGAGGAGCTCTGATCTGATGGAGTGGATTGAGCTGTCTGCTGCTGTTTGAGTGAAAAAGGTGACAAGACAAAACCCTGATCAGTGACTCAGGCAATGAGATAACCACCTTTGGGCCTTTGTGCTCAGAGTGGTGGTCTGGATTTAACCCGAGCTTTCCCACACTATGAACAGGACCGGACAATGTGAGTAGATGTGTGGCCACAGTGACTCATGGGTGTAGAGCAGCGGTGCCCCTCATCAGCTATCATCAACACAGTCACATCAGGCTGACAGAAGCAATAGTACATCTGACATATACAGTGTTTATAAAAAGCATTCGCTCCTCGGAAGTTATCCACTTTTATTGCTTTACAGTATTGAATCATGGTCTAAAAAAAGACTGAAAATGAAAACAGATTTCAACAAATTAATAGCAATTAATATAAAATGTAAAATAACTGATTGCATAAATATTCACCCCCTTCTAGTCAATAATTGGTATTTAGTAGTTTAATTGGGATCACGAGTAAACAGCCTTTTTAGGTCCACTCACAACTTCTCAGCTGGATCGTTGTCTGGGCTCTGACTCGGCCACGCCACAACCTTGTTGTTCTTGGACCGTTTCTGCATAGCTTTGGCTGCATACTATGAGTCGTTGTCTCGCTGAAATAGAAGCCTTCTCCAAGTTGCAGATCGTCTTGCAGCTTGCATCAGATTCTTCTCCAGAGTTCCAGTTTCATTTTATCCTCTATCTTTGCAAGCCTTTCAGGGCCTGCTGCCAAAACGCATCCCCACATCATGATGCTGCTGTTTGTGATGGCATGCAGTGCTTGGTGCCAAACACCTTGTCTGATGGCCAAAAGCTCAGTTTTGGTTTCATCATACAAAATAATCTTCTTCTAGTTGACTTCAGAGTCTCCCACGTGCCTTCTGGAGAACTCCAGTCGAGATTTAATGTTTTCATTAAAGAAGAAACAACAATTGATATATGCACAGTCTCTCCCATCTTAGCTACTGAAGCTTGCAACTCCTTCAGAGGAGTCATGGGTGTCTTGGTGGCCTCCCTCACTAGTCTCATCACTCAGTTTTTGAGGACAACCTGCTCCAGACAGATTTATCCATGTGCTATATTCCTTACATTTCT
>NW_007579641.1:52852-53621 GCF_000690725.1 Stegastes partitus | reverse complement strand
ATGAGGCAAGTTCGGCATACCCAGGGTATCATTTCATTGTCTGCATTCTCTGAACCGCAGTCACATGAAGCTGGTTATCAACTTGTCAAGTCAATCCAAGGCTTCTGAACCTGGCTCTGAAACTGCCAACCGCGTGAAGACGTAATTATAAGGCTTATCAATATCATTAAGGCACTAATAGATCTGACTGTAACTACAATTACGTTTAAGCTGCTTAGATGTAGGTTTCCTAATCAACACTGAAGTTTCAGGTTAATTATCATCGTGCATCATTAAATTGCGTAGAAAAAATACAAATGTGTTCGTTTAATGGTGCTTTTAAAATTACAGACAATAGATAGAGTCAGTAATCTCACATTCACCTCGACCCATAGGCTTGGTGGTGTTAAATGGTTTTCGGAGCAAGTAGAGAAAGATTAAAAAAACATTGTTTAACCAGAATAAAGAAAAACAAATCCAACATGTTGGCTGCAAGGCTTTGGTGCTGTCATCAGTTTCTGTTTTAGGATTATATCACTCTACAATAGCGTATAAAACAGTTAGTTTGAGCTCAAAAAACCTCTTAGTTTCCCCTTTTACTAGAAAACTGATTGATCAGTAGGCAGAGCTTTCATATATATTAATCTGTTTTCTGGAACAAAACCTGTTCCAGAGCAGGTTACATGTTCCACATGAGTTATCATGGCAATGTTCCCCGATAAGCAGTGAGCTGCTGCTGTAGTCTGGAAACCCAGATCTAAACCTGAAATTATCCTGCTAACCCTAAATC
>NW_007579641.1:50940-52677 GCF_000690725.1 Stegastes partitus | reverse complement strand
TAAATTGTCTGTAGGTGTGAATGTGAGTGTGCTTGGTTGTCTGTCTCTAAGTGTAGCCCTGTGATAGACTGGTGACCTGTCCAGGGTGTCTCCTGTCTTCTCCCTGAGTCAGCTGGGATAGACTCCAGATCTGGATTAAGTGATGGTTCTGTCCAGACCCGTGACCAATCTCTGATAAATTTTCACGGAGCACTTCTTCCGACGGTTGCAGCTATAGACAGTGGGCGCTGCTACTCCACTTAATACGGCAATAGCTCCATTCAGTCGAGCCAATGAAATCGTTTGGTTACCCTGCATGGCCAGCGCACCTCCACAGCTCGCTGCTGCTGCCACTTTGCGCTTGCCTATACAGCAGAGCAGAGAGGAAGAGACAGTGATAACAGCATGGCTTGCTCAAAAAGAAAGAAGGTTTATGAGGAAAACCGCTGCTCTGAAGATGAGTGGATGGAGAAATGTATGTTCATTCTTCCATCAGGCAGTTCACAACCAGTGGCCTCATATGCTCTGAAAATGGGGCATTAATTAAAAGTAGCAACGTGAAGCGCCACTACAAAACAAAGCACAGCTCTTTTGAGCGAAGTTATCGCCTGAAGTCCGAGCTGAGGGCACACAAAATAACCGAGCTGCAAGCCCTGTATGACAGATCTATCATCACGCACATTTACAGCCCAGCAACATGCAAACGAAACCTTTGATTTATTGTTTTCTGAGGATGTTGACTTTTTTACTTGAAGTGGAGGCCTTCAGTTCTTTAGACTGGGACCTCTTTAATTTAAGAGATAAAAGGGTTATTCGGCTCTGTTTGTATTTTTAAAATGTATTTTATTCTGAGGTTTTTGTTTTCTCTAATCTGAAATAAAGGCCTCATTTTTTTTGCTTATATATATGATAAAAGAGCTAACTGTGCACTTAATTAAACATATCCTGGACTGAAAACTGACAACAAGTATTGTTGAAACCATGAAAATGTGGCCAAAGCAGAAGGCTATAAGACACAAACTGGACTTTGGTTTGGAACCTTTACTTGGGGGAAATTTTAATAACTGGACCTCAGTGACTTTTAATTGCATACCTCTGCCCTAACTCATGCTTTTCAATCATGTGTTCACTCACTGACTTAAAGTGATTGTTTTTGTTGTCCTCCCCCCTCAATTTTTCTTGATACAGTCATAGTCAGGAGTGCAGGTTTACCAGTGAATGGACCTTCCAGATGCAGGTGTTTTTATGCCACTGGAAACACAATTACTGATAATAATGCTCAGATAGTCTCCATTTTAATGACTGTGTGACTTTAAGCACCAACTGGCAGCACCTGTGTTGAATGAGTTACTTTAGGAAGCAAATACTTCTGCAATCACTACATTTTCAATTTCTCAATAATTGACATTGACCGTGATCCATTTTCATTGTGACATGAAAGAGTAATTTTTGTAACTTGAATTGACCATTATTCAACTTCAAAAAGCAGCAAAAGAGAAAAACTTGCAAAAGGTGAGTACTTTATATAGGCATCACAGTCTTAGAATTCATTAAAAATATCTAAATGCATGCTGGATGTGATTAAGAGTTGGCAACTTATTTAAAAACTTTTCTCTCATCTTGCTTTTAGGAGCCTCTTTGACTCAGGTATTTAAAGCAGTTCACTACTCTGAAGTCTTACTTTGTCAGTCATAATGAGAAAGACACATGTCCTTTGTGAGAGGTCATAGAGAGGTCTGACGCAGAGCTACCTACAAC
>NW_007579641.1:35982-49716 GCF_000690725.1 Stegastes partitus | reverse complement strand
AGTTATCATGGCAATGTTCCCCGATAAGCAGTGAGCTGCTGCTGTAGTCTGGAAACCCAGATCTAAACCTGAAATTATCCTGCTAACCCTAAATCATAGTGCTTCACAATGTAGCCTCCTGGTGCCTGAATTTAGAAAAAAAATATGTTTCCTTTAAATGTTAAAGACATTTCCACCATAAATTGATGCAGCAGAATGGACAAAATTAAGTGTGTGATGCAACAAAAACAAAAAAAAAACCTTAGGGTGAGCACCTAGATCCTTGCTTAATGTGGCTCCTTTAGTATTCAAACTAAACCTACACTGAGTGTTTGACTTGCAAATTTGTTTGTGTTTTAACAAATTAGAGGAATCTTACCTGCAAATATGGAGCTTCGCGTCAGTTCAGACAGGCACGGAGTCAGGCGGCACATGGCCCCTCCTGTCCAATCGTCATCGCTAAAGTCCAGCCCACCCACTTAGCGTGCTTTATAACTGAGGCAGCGTTCATTCATTCTGCCCGCTTCACGCTCACCACATCGCTGCTACTCTTGCCTCTGCAGATCATCAAATCTCCTCCTCCTCCCCAACCACCACCCTTTAAAAACGGTTCAATCTCATATAACCCCGGTGTTTCCCATATCGAGGAATTGTAGGTTGCAGATGGTTCATTATTGTACCTTGAACTATGTAATCTAGATTCTGTTAGTGAAGACTATTTAGTTGGTCTCGTGTTTATACTGTATTCGAAAAATTGTAAATTGTAAATTCAAGGCTCTGCGGGGGGTTTGTGATCTCAGGGATTATCTGTGTCATGCTTGCGCAGATCGTTCCAGAGCATCACGAGCAGAGTCACTGCCAAACTAAATGTATGTGATCTCAAATAAATGGTTAGAACCTGACAAAGTGTCCTGTCTGAACTTAAGATATCGTGGTGCTACAGTCAGTCCTACAGAAACTGCTGATATAGTGCAAGGTGGATGAGTTCAGTGTATGTTTAGGCCAGGTTCAGGCTGATAATAGATTACATGTAAAAAGGCAGCCGATGACTCATTTCAGAGAGTCTCCACAGCAGGAGCCAGTCAGGCTGGTCTGGCAAAAAAACAAGAGCCTGTCTCTGAAAAAACACTTTGCTGACCAATCAAACAAGGGCCATGCATTCCTGCTATGTTACTCTGAAATGCATTCATTCTACTGTTTATCTCGTAAGCTGTGTGGCAGGATAAAACGACTCTTACAGCCATCCAGAGCTGCAAAATCTGTACTCAGTACTAATACTTGTACCCATACTCAGATAAGTCGATGAACTTCTGAATATTTTACTCAAATTTGTCTTCCTGGATTGTATCTTTTATCTTCTTAGCAGTGTATTTAGCAAAACCTGCCTAATCCAGATGCTGTTGGTGCTTTGCAGCTTTTGTTCGCTCTGATCCAGGACCGCCATGCTGCACGGGAAGCAAACACTAACTCACCGAAGAACAAATATGTCAAAATTAAGCACATATACTCCTTTTTATATCTGTGTTTGGAGAGGAAACTTACAATGCGGGACCAGGATTTTCAGAGACACATCCAGAGTCTTGTGTGTTGTTCAATTTAATCAACAAAAACAGTGAATAAAGGTCCAGTGTGGAGGTGTTTGGGGGCATCTATTAGCAGAATAGAATATAATATTCAATATTGTTTTTATAAGCTGACAACAAGAGTCCTTGTGCTTTTGTTACCTCAGAGTAAACCTTTTATATCTACATAACGGATCCTCTTCCACAGAGTTTGCCATGTTTCTACAGTAGCCCAGGAGAGACAAACTAAACACTGGCTGTAGAAAAGGCTTTTTGTGTTTTTTTTTATGTTTTTAGTGGCCACATAGTCAAGTAGCATCGGTGCTTGCAGTAGGCAAAAAAAAAACAACATTAATTAGCATACACTCTGAAGAGTAATTCAGGGAACTATTCGCACTACTTTAATATATATATGGTTGCAAAAAACAAACAAAAAAACAGGTTGCAAACATCACATTCATGGATTGGGTTGACATAATAATGCATCAACTTAGCAGTATGTGTAATTTAAACTCAAATTTCTGATTTAGTCTGGGGTGAATGTTTTACTCCAGGAGCAGGTATCGTAGGAGAACACATGAAACACACACCAGTAAAGATTTGCCTCAGCATCAACATTTTGCAGACTGGCAGATAACTTTCTTCATGATGCTCATAGAAAATATTCAGGTTGTTTATCACAAATTCGACTTGCCTTTGCAAAAAATTGTAGTATATGAATGCAATTTCTAAATGGAAGAGCAGCAGATAAAGACATACAGGAGACTGCTGTGTTTCATTCAGTGGCGTTGCTGTAATAAATCTTCTGGCCTCCAACGGCAGCACTGAATGCACCGAGGAGGGAGAGAGACATCCTGCACCTCTGATCGTCTCTGATTCCAGTGTGCTCACTATAATTAAGAAGTAAATTGTATTTTTTGTTACTCTATACTTGCCTAATGTGGATTTTCCCACATCATCACAAAGGAAGTGGCAGTCTGTCATAAACTGTAACAAATGTTCCTGTAAAAATACAGTAAAACGCTGGCAGCTGTGGTCTCCAGTATTTTGCTGTTTTTACAGTATTACTATTGTAATCTAATTAATTATTACTATGAATCACTGTCTAATGCCAGGATATGAGGTTTAATGTTTAATACTGTCACTAGACTTTACAATATTATGCTGTATTTATATCATGTTGCCATTGTAATAAGCATAAACTCTAACTGTGTCTCATTTTTTTGTCTTGTTTGTGTCATGTTAGTTTAGTTTTATGTCTCCTTGATCTTCTGAGTCTCGCTTGTGTTGTTTTGTCACAGTCTTTTTGTAAACTTGTGTTTTGATTGTGTCCTCTTGTGTCTGATTTATTTATTTTTTGTCATATTGTGTTTTGTTTATGTTATTTTTTGTGTCTCATCGGTTTTTTTGGTCTCATTTGTGTCATTTTGTCTCATTTCTTTCTAAGTTTGTGTCATTTTGTATTTGATTTTTGCCATTTTGAGACTCGTGTGTGTTGTTTTGTGTTGATTTTTTTTGTTCACACAGTAAACCCTAAGAGGAGAGTGCTGTTCATGGTCATTTGTCTTTTTGGCTCCAAAAAGCACCAGATTTTACAGTTAATAATTTATTACAGCATAGGTGTCAACTGTTAGCTCCAAGTTCAGCCAGTAAGTGTCACATAAAGTTTCACGAGCTCCACAGAAATCCAGTAAAGCAGGACAGGTTGCGGGAAAAGCGGCTGGGAGCAGCTTTTGTTTTGAAAATACCAATCAGATATTATCAGCGTTGTTTTAGTTGAACAAGGAATTATTTCTATTTATTCCATTTTCAAATCCGGTGATCCACACGAGGCTCCAGCCGCCACGTTATGAAATGAAATTTACCTAAAACAAGATTTAAAAAGCTTTTATTAACTTTGCAGCCAATGATGCTGATAATTGTCATTGGCATCGTTTGTAGGAGGAAATCTCATCATGCGTCTTTTGTATTTTTTCTCATTATATTTGCTCATCAGTAATCCCTAAAGTGTCGGTGTGTGCGCGGTACATTCCCTTGTTGCCTGCAGATAAAATGTGCAATTGTCGGGGTTTTTTTAAAAAAAATTAAAAAACTGAACATTTCAGGCAAACTAAGTTCAAAGAAACAGCCAAGGCGTGATAAAACAGGGATTGTTCCTTTACCTGCAAACGTTTGTGCTCTGGCTGATGCACAGTCTCTTGAACTGGCTTTTGCTGTATCTCACCTCTTCATCGTCATCTCTCATCTTTCCTGCCTCTTTTAAAAAAAAAATACGCCGCCTGATGGAAGAGAACGTAGATAATCATCTCAAACGAGTGAATAAAGCAGTGATGGATGGATTTACTTTGTTTAGACACGTCCAATAACCAAACAGAGCCATCAGCTTATGTTTCCTATCTCTGTGCTCAGAACCATAAAGCTCACCACGTTGTCATGCAGTATGGAGAGTGTTTGTGACAATGAAGGCCGGGGCCAGAGTGAAGGGCAGCTGCCAATGCTGGAACCTGCGTGACAGTTGTAAATGACTGGCCCGATCGGCTCCTTGTAGTAATTATCTAAATGGGCTCATTCAAAACCTCTTCATTGTGGAATCAGTTAATTAATTAGCTGTTTCACTGACAGGATAATGGTGAGAGCATGCTAAATAGATTAGTCTGGAACTTGATTTATCGTTGCACTGCACCCCCCACCCAACTCTGTTTATCACGACCTCTCATCCCCCTTTCTCTCTCTCTCTCTGTTTTTCTCTTGTCTTTGTAGCATCTATAAGAGCCACCCACCTACCAGCTGAAAATCCCCCAACTAGACACAAAGCTGCTGAGCTGATAAGGCAAAAGAATTCAGATCCGGCACCGCTGAGTTGGGAAGAAGGCGATATCCAGCAGAACAGGTACAGTAAACAACATAAGGGACACATAGGAGCTCAAGCAAGATCATGAACTGTATGCAAATGATGAAACTGGTCTATCTGTTAACAAACAAGACGAATAACAATGAGTAGATGACAGTTGCAGATCATTACCACGGGTATTAATCTTTTTAATGGGTTAAACTAATGTTTGACCTGATTAATCTGAGGCTCCTGACACAACCTTTATTTTACAGCTTGTATCTTTGTGATTATAGGGACTAGCTTTACATGCCGTATCTTATTTCCTTAGAACAGTCTAGGCTAACCAGAACTTCCTTCATGTGATAATACTTGGAGAGACATTGGTCCATGGGAGAAGATTGCCTGGAATCTGGCTATATCAGAACCATGACGGTAGGCTGCTGTACGACTTCAAAAATGGGAGAAATATGTTCATATTCAGTTGCCTACATGCAACCAAATCAGGCGAATGTTTGCTTCCGACCCCAACCACCATCAAACAAGTGCCCCCAAAGACCACTCAGTCAAGGATCACCACTGCCCACTTGCGCTCATCTTCTGACCACAACTCTTAAATCACCGCAACTGGGAAACATTATTTGTGTTTATGTTTCAATCAAACACTGGCGTGCTGTGAGCTCTGTGTTGGAGACATTGCAGACATTTGCTTCAGTTTTCAAAACTGCATTACTCTTTGATACACAGAGAAACATCTACTGTCATCAGAAAGTGTTGGTTCGGCTGTTTGTTTTGATATGCGGTAGTCCTACAGTATGAAGTGACGGGCTTTACTTTGATTACATTTTGATAGAAATGTACGATTATTTTTCTTGCAGACAAGAAACTGGTACTAATACATCCAGAGAAATTTAGCCAAGAAGGGATGTAAATGGAGACACAAAGTGCATCTTTGGGCTTCTGATGGCTAACTTACCTGATTCCGTTTCCACCTTATCTTGTCTGACTTACTGGACGTAGACTTTGGCTGAAAGCCTGCCATTTGCTGGTCATTTCACGTGGCATTCTCTTCCCCTCCTACGATCACTCTGTTGCTGTTCTCAAACCAGGATCCTCGTATAGACTGTAATTAACATGATCAGTGAATGGATTTTAGATATATATTGAAAAAAAAAAACTAATTGCAGTTATTATACAGGCTGCAGTCTTTACAATAGAGTCCTCATGAGTGAAATCAATTCATTTTGATGTAATACGAACATTTTAGTCACAACATAAGAGCTACAGTCATTTTTGGCAGGTTGGAAACTGCACTATATGACTTGAATTGACCTTTTAAAGCTATTTCAACTGATAAAAACAACTGGTTTGGGTATAATCTTGGGCACAGTACTGGCAAACTAACACAGAGGCATAAGGACAACTAAACAGAAACCAGTTGTTGCCAGGAGCAAAACCAGTGGTTTACCAACTGCCAACAGATATCAGTCTTCAGGAACTGGTTGAAATCAGGCAATTTATAATATTCCTTCAGCTGGTTTTGGACGTGTTTCAGAAGACAGTGAAAGAAACAACAAATCACTCATGTGAGGTAAATGTTTGTCAGAACTTATTTGATAAAATTGTTCCATCTCCCATTATGTACATTTAAAAAAAAGGTCAAAAACCACCTCAAGGGAGGATAAAAACTTCAAGTAACTTTATCTAATGTGATACTTAAAAAATGTGAATAAAAATATATTATAAAGACGTGGCTAAGGACTTTCAGATCAGTGATCAAAGCCGGCAAGGTCACTTTAAAACAATGTTAGTTGATGTTTGCTAAATGTATTTTCAGATTTTCTGTTCAGTTGGAACTAACACCTTTTTCGGATACAACTTTCAAAACTCTTAAATTTCAGTTGCCTACTGTGCTTGATTGCTAATCCAGCCTCACTGATTGGTCTGAGATGCGATTTTGGTGCAAATTAAGCATCATTGTGGTTACTGAGGAAGTAGTGGTGCTACTTCTGATTCAAAATGGCAAAAAAAAAAGATATTCTCGTAAGTGCAGACAGCTATTTGCTCACTTTTTCAGAATGTGGTCAGTTTCCGTCTTCACCACAATACAGTAGCAGTGCTTTGAAATTTAGTTTGTGGTGCTTAAAGCATTGAATAATTGCTTTTAAAAAATTCAACAGAAATGCTTGTTCCGAGAAACGATGTCCCTGTTAGTCGGGAGAATGGTGTCAGCAGTTTCCAGGAGAGTGTTTCTTGGGCAAAAAGCTGCTTGAAGTGGAATGAGTCGACGATTTAATACCATTTTGTTTTCTTTAAGCAAGGCACTCAGCCCCCAGTAGCTTGACCACAGCAGCTCCGTAGTGAACAGAGCACACATATATAATCATTTCATTGAAATTGTGTTGCTAGGAAACAGCTTGTGTCCAAGTTTATTACCTTCAACTATTATTATTAACAAATACTGCAAATAAACATATGAAATCATGATGTTTGAAACACCGAAATCATCATTGCAGCGGATCTCTTCATCTTCTGCACATGCTCCTGAAGGAATCGTCCCTGCTAAAAAAATGTGAGAAGAATAATTTGTCACCACATAATCAGATCACACTATGTGGTGCATAATACAGTTGAAATATTCTTTATATATTTTTCAGTATATTGTCTGCATTGCCAGCGCTCACATCGCTCAAGTAGATTGAGCACAATGACCAGTCAGCCACTTAATAATAATAAAAATTATTTGCAACTTTGAGTGCTCAGCCCTCCCTGTTTGATTCTTTACACGGTTCACACCAGCAAATGATAGCTGATAACGTGCGTTAGCCTTTGAATTCAATTTACCTGAACTAAAATTAATTTAATTGAACTGAACTCGATATGCTCAATAGTCTGATGCAGCATCAGAAATAATAAAAGAATAATCTGCGGAGTGTGACTGCGTTTCAGTGTGTATAAATCAAGCTACGTACAAGAGCAGAATAATGCATGAGCTGAAGAGATTTAAAACACTCCAGTGACAATCTCACCCTCTGGATCCATGTTTACAGAGAGAGAGAAAACAACTTTTCATATAATAATCTAAAATCGGAGAGTTGAAGGCACTTGTATTATTAATGACACGCGGGGTCAACTCTTGGTCAATTCCTGTAAAAACCCTCTAAATTAGTCCCGCTAATGTTTTCATGTGTCAGTGGTGATAAGCACGTAGAAATGAAAAAACACCCACACATCAGATTAGCACAAAGTCACATGAAGCACATGAAAAAAATCTGATGACAAAATGTTCGGGGGGTGGGGGGACAGAAGGGTGGGGGGAGGATGGGATTATTGAGACACAGAAAGAGTGTGTTAAAAAAAGAAGGTGTTATTGAGAGCACTGGAATCACTTGATTAATCAAGAAAGGAGAGGCAGAGCTCTCTCCTGCCGATGTCCAATCAAAGCTGGAGCAGCTCTGGGCGCTGCACGGCGGCCCAAATCCTCTTGTTGCTCCACCAGGAGCATGAAAGCCAGGAGGGGAGTCTCCTTTTGTCCACACAAAGGCAACCCTAACGTGCTTTCACTACGACAAGGAATGGGAGGGCTGTTTTGAGGGCGGGAGGAGGGGGGGGGGCTGAAAAACAGCCAACAAGAGGTGCGAATAAGATGCCCATTCATCTCCTGAGCTTTACACTAATTCCCCGACCGTCTCCTTTTCTTTCCTCCGTCTGCTCCGCCACAAAACAACAAACAGCGAGAGGGAGTGAAAACACTAAGGATCTGGGGGACTTAGAGAAGACGTGTAATCCCTGCCACTTCTGACCCTCCATCGGTGTGTAAGTCCCTGACCTCCCCATTGAGGGGCCGGGATGTGTGACTAAAGGACGGGTGACCCTCCCGCACACACATTTGCACTCACACACACACCCTGTTGCCCCCCAAAGCAGCCCCTCACTCACACACCCCACACTCCAAGCCTTTTAAAGAGCTGAGCTAAGGAATTCAGGCTTTGGAACACCTCCGCGGCGCTGAAAAGAGTGAGTCTGTGAGGAGTCTCTAAGTAGGGCCAGGCCTGATCGTGTTTCTTTTCTCCCACCATTTAATTCGTCTTTAGAGGCCATCTCGTTAACACGATCTTCCCTCGCTTTTTTCTTACCTCCGTCCCCTCACAGAGGAGACCCCCTCCCCTTCTCCATCTTGCCCAACTTCAAAGGTCCCTGCCAGCCGAGGAAAGAAAGTCACCTCTTTCTTCCATTCAGCCTCTCTCGTCTCTTCTCGCTCCTCTTTTCTTGCTGTGGCTTTCTTTCTCTTCTCTCTCCTCGCTTTTTTCCCTAAAGCGGCCGCCGAGAAATCATCTCACTTTCTGCCACTGCTTTGCATTTGAAAAAAGGAGTAATTAGCCAGAGGCTGTGGGGAGGGGGAGACGGGCTGAGCGAAGGAGGCGAAGAGGAAGAAGAAGAAGAAGAAGAAGAAGACGAAGGCCCCTCCTTGCTCTCCCTCCCTCCCTCCTCCTCCTCTTCTGTCCACCATCGAACTCAGAGGACAGGTCTGGCAACACATTTTCTACCGACACATCCTCTGCATGTGGCAGCAGTGGGTGAGCTTGTAACAGATGAAATAATGTAAGTTAATTCTAGATGTCCGAATTACTGAGGGGCCCAGGGCTGGATGAGGGCCCCAGACCATACCAGAGATTGTAGCTATTTGCAGCTTCAGGATCCAAAGTGAGCAGTTTTCAAGCAAACATTTTTTTCATACTTCTTGCAGCGGCCCTGATCGCAGTTCATGTTTTCGCGCAAGAAATCCTTTTTCTAGAAACAGTGCTGACTCTTTTCCTTTTCGGAAATGAGAAAAAGCACGAAAGAAGCATATTTGTGGCTCTTTTATGTAAAAAAAAGAAAATGTTAAAAAAAAAGTTGCATGCTCAGATTATAAAGCCCTATTCTGTCCGAACAATGTCAAAAACCAAAATCCTATCACGGTTATCTCACTTCAGCGTATTTCATTTCAGGACCCGGTGCAGTCCCTGTGGTGTTGCTTCAGTTCATTCACTGTGCGACAGTCTATTTCAATAATCTACATGCGTATAGCCATAAGGCAGAGATAGGCTCAGCCCAAGCATATCTAAAGGTGCAGTGTAATCCTGTAATATGCAGAGTAGTGAGGAAAATTCATTCTCCCCTCACGCCCATTGGGGTCTTAAGCCCCCTGATGCAGCTGATAGGGATCCGGTGTTATCTCCACAACACAGAACAATTTAACACACACTCACCCCACCGCTCACACACGCACACATGCACACACACGCACACACACACACATGCACACGCACGCACAAGTACACGCCCACACATGTAAAACCAGGAATCAACCCCAATGACCACCTTCAGCACACACACATTTGCACACAGCTGCCTCACGTCAAAAAGAATATTCAAATGCATTCAGCATTGACTTGTTCAGTCTGTGTTTCTATCTCTGAATCACACGCACACACACACACACACGCACACACGCACACACAGCAGTGAGTTGCTTAGCTGACCCTTTCCTTCTCATTTACCATCTTACCTTCAATTCACTGATGTAAAATGCTGCAATGGCAATGAAAAGGAGTCGGGTTTTCCTGCAGATATAGCAGCTATGGTGTAAATCCTGGCGGCAATGTCTATGTATGTGTATGTGTATGTGTATGTGTATGTGTGTGTGTGTGTGTGTGTGTGTGTGTGTGTAATAAATAGGAAAAATGTAAGTTGTAAAAAATAATCACATCTCTCCAATGTGAATTTTATTTGAGTGAATCAAATAAGGTGAAAAACAAGACTGGAAGAAATGAAAGGAGACAAAAGGAAAGGAGACATGAGGAGAGAAGACCGAAGGAAAGGAAAGGAAAGGAAAGGAAACAAGAGGAGAGGAGACAAGAGGAACAGAAAGGAAAAGAAAGGAAAGGAAACAAGAGGAGAGGAGACAAGAGGATACATGAGAAACTTAAAGTAATATGAAAACAACCTCAGCTGTGAGCTCTGAGGTATATATATATATGTATATGTCAATTATCTACTTGCTTATTTTATATTTGTGCATTTTTAACTATTTGATGTCAGTGCAGCAATTTTCAGCCAGCTCTACACGAGCATTACATCAGAATCCAGGTCCATTTGGGGAAAAGCTTCTAATCTCTGGTAGGCTTTCAGTCTTCAGAGAGTTGAACATATGGAAAACCTACTATCACTGAAAAGTACAAAACTAAGGAGGGAATATCTGAGTTTTCTGTTCACTGTTAAAGCTGTTACATGTTTGCTTCTTTTTTAGAATCTGGATGAACTCTGTTGTTCCTCATATTGTATTTTCTAAAGTGTTTTTGTGTTTTTCACAGCAATTTTCCATGACAGGAACCAAGTGGAGAAGAAACAAAAAGGGAAAAAACAAGAGGAAAAAGAGGGGACAGGAGAGGAAAACAAGATGATACAAGAGGAGGAGAGAGGAAATGAGAAGAGAGTAAACAAGAGGACACAAGACGAGAGGACATGAGAGGAGAACAGAGGAGGAGAAGGGAGGAAGCATGAGGAGAGACGGATGGAGGCGAAGAGGCCCCAGGGCTTATCCAGAGAAGAAGATCAGGAGACCTGGATGTTGGTTTAGTCTGCCTCTCGCTGTTTGTATTGTCTGGCTTTGCTGCTGTTTGTTTGCTCAAGCTTATATCACTGTTTTATGTGCTGGAAACTGGTCTGCTCCTCTGAATCTGTCTGAATTACTCTGCTTTGCCTGCATTTTCAAGGATGCTGCACTATACAGCTGAAAGTCTACCACACAGATTTATGCTCATTCCAGCAGCTTTAAATTTCAATTCTCCCGGCTTGTGCCTAAATCAATATTCCTTGTGGTTTTGTTTTCTGGCAGCCGACGTCACTTGGCACGCGCAAGAGGACGAGTGTTGATCCTTGGTATGGCACATATGGGCTGTGGCGTTAATTGTTAGCACTGTAGATCCTGCACTGTTGATTGTGTCCAGTGTTGACTCTGGAGAAGCGTCGCTTGTTGATTCGGTTGTGTACATCTGCTGTCAGGACCCCCAGTGGTGGCCCGCTAAACGGGAAGAGCCTGGCTGGCAGAGCAGGGTTGTTTGTCTGCTTCCAAACATATTGATCTCCTGCAGAAGGGAAAACATTAGCGATAGCGTCTGCACAGGCTGGGCTGGAGGTGGGTAAATAGCTTTGTCAGGTCTGGCGAGCCTTCTCTGCCTTGTAGGAAATGAATAGCAGGTGTATTTGCTGAGCGTTTGCAGGAGGGAATCTCCTGCCAGGCTGACAAGGCGGGCAGAATGATGGGATGTTACAGCAGACCCCATCCCCTTTTTCTGCTCATTAATGTGTGTGTGTGTAGGAGGGGAGGGGGGTGGGGTGTTTGTGTCTCTACATCCACCATCCCTGGAAAATAGATCTTCTTTTTTTCTTCTTTTACTTGTCAAAAAATACAAAGTTAATATCTGATGATTAATTCAATAGATTAAATTTCTTGTTTTGCCAGATAAAAGAATATTCAATTTGGAGGCTTGATTGCTCATAATGACTGACAAAAATCCCACCAACCGCCCTTATTGTCTTTGCACATTACTTCCATTTGCACATTAGCACACAAACACACACACATGCGACAGACAGACAGAGAAGGAGTCCAGGATATGAATATTTAACAGTAGCCTCTTGCAGCTCAGAGCCTGCCAGTCATTGTCAAATAGGACTTAATCTTTTCAATTTCTGGGTGCAAATATTCACACTGGCCACTGTTTGTTGCCCAGATTAATGAGGCTCTCTGCCCATAATCCTCTGCTGCTAATTCAAGTGGCCGCCGGTGCGGTTAGCCAGGGGAGGACGGGATGCTGAGAACACATACATAGCCGAGATTATTTCCCCCCCACCATCACCACCACCACCTCTCTCCGGCCCTCCTTCTCCTCCTCCTCCTCCTCCCTTTCTCTGCCCAGCTTTCCCACTTTGTCGTGCTGAGTCGAGTCCAATTCACAAATCTTCTTCGTCTGGACGCAGCTGACCAATGGAGAAGCTTGTATGAATAAGCAGATTAATGTATAATTGATTATAATGGCTATCTGAAAAAGAAATTTTAAGGAGAAATGCAGTGAGAACAGCTGGGGAGCTATGAATGAATGCGACCATTTGATAAAGATAACAAAATAACATGTTTGTTCACATCTTGTAATAGTAATCACCGTTTTGTCTAGCTGGCTGTTGGCCCAGTCGGCCTTAAAGGGCTCCATGATAAACCTGTTTCTACATCATTCTGACAAATATCTCCAGTGACAGACAAGCTGAATTCAGTTTGAGTGTTTTTCACTGAAAAGCCACAACACTGAACACTTTTGGCATTCAGTTGAAGGAAACAACCTCTGAATAGCTGATTAAAGAGGGTTTTTTTTTTTTTTTTTTGTCAGAGATGTGTTTTTGTGAAGTCTTTGTTGATGCGGTAAATATGTTCTTTCATTTTTCTGCCACATTTTGATTGAGCAAAATAAACTTTCCTGTGATTATTGTGAGTTCATACTTGATAGCAAATTAATTGAAGCTACCTCTGAATCGGTGGGTGTCTGCCTGTCCATCTATTATTCACATTTACATGGAAATAGAGATAATAAATCAATGTAGAGTTTAGCAAGTTTCATTTAAAAGCAATCACGCCAAATCTCAAATGTGTTTCCTTTTAGAGTCAGAAACAGAGATGCAGTTAGTGCTGCTCTCCTACTGACTGTATGTGGAGGTCCAGGCTTGAGGGTTTAGCCCATCTGATAAATCTTTACATTTTAACCTAATAATTGCTCCATTTTCAAATTATTGCAGAGTAAAATGAAATTCAAATGTGAGCCATTTGTGTTTCTCTAACTGTGTGCCTTGCAATTAGTCTTATTTATGATTTACAGAGCCATAATCACTTGTAAATATTAGCACCAAGTAGTGTGAAGTAGATCTGCCGCTTGAACGACACACAGAGGACCAAAAACGTAGGCTACTTGCATTTTTGATTGCTGAGATCAGATTATTTTCATGGATGTAAATGCATGATGGGAGATTGGAGGGACAGATGAATGCTTGTTAAAAATAACAAAAGTTTAGGTTTGTAGCTATTCATTAAACATTACAGCCCAATGATGCCTCTGGTTCTGTGTAATGCTTTGAAGTTCTTTCTTCCATTCCCACCAACAAAACAAATCAAATGGAAAGTGGGTGTGAAACTTTCATTATCCGTTTTACTTGGTTATTTCACAAATGGATCATTTTCTCTCAGTTGATTTTTTTATTGTTCATGTTTGGTTTGTAGCTGAGCTGCAAGGTGATGCAGTTGGTAGCACTGTTGCCTTGCAGCAAGAAGGT
>NW_007579641.1:0-35669 GCF_000690725.1 Stegastes partitus | reverse complement strand
CTTGTGGTTCTAATTTTCCCATTTCTGTGTTTTGTGTTTAATGTTGGACTGAACCAGTACCACCTGGAGGAGCTGATAGCCTCCCTCATCTGGCATTGTCGGAGTGCTGTGTCTGTGCTGGAGAATGGTCTGACTGCACCTCATTATCATTCTGCTAAAGAGGGTAGAAAATCCTGGTGAGTTTCTGTTTATGTCTTGGGTGGTGCTGAGCCCAGGATTCAACAATGGTGTCCTTGCAAAATAATGACGGGGAGATTGTTTAGGTGGAACATTTGCATACAGGGAGGTGAATGCTGTCATTGAAGCAGCTAATTCACCAAAATAACCAAGCAGGCATGACTTATTGTATGATCCAGATTTTATTTTAGATCTTTTTAAAAAATAATAATTTTAAGTGTGTAGGTGGCTGCCTGGAGTTGGTGGATTTGGAAAAAAGGTAACAAGATGAAGGAGAACAGAATGCTTCTTCTAACAGTCTAAACCTCCCATACTGAGTTACACAACTACATTATGTATGATATAACGCATCTGACCGTGCAATAAAACATCGGCTGCGCTGTACGTTAAGAACTAATAAAGCAGCCATTACTTTGAGAAAACACATATAGAAAATCTAGAAAAGAGCAAATGAGCTGTGAATGAGCACAGTGATGGTTTCTTGTTTGGCATCAAGATTGTGGATCAGGTCACTTTGCTATCTGATGGAGGGGCTGAAGCTAACAAGGTGTGGACTGATCACACTGCACCAACAGTTGGGATTTTGAGGAGAGAGAAGTGAGCCTGTACAACTGAAGCATGTGCCTTTTGCTTGAATAGATGCATGTTCTTTTTTAATTATTTTCCTCGTAATTATTCTCTTCTATTGCTTTGTTACTTTGTTATAATTTCATGTGAATATGTCGGCTGTGAATAAAATCTTCACCTCTTAGAAATCAAGATGTTGTCTATCTGCCACCTACCTTGACCTCTTGACAAGTCTTCCCTTACACTAGCCTAGAACACTATTGTAATTGTACTTTCTTTACTGTGTTCAGTTTATTTATTAATTTGTTTAGTCATTCATTTTGTTGTTCATATAGTTTTCAATAGGCTACATTCAATGATTTACATCATTACATACATACATCTGAGTCAGGAGGACACTGGCTGCTACTCTGTGTTTAACAGCAACAACAATAAAGTGGCTGAAGGCTTCAGTCTATGAGTCATGTTCATATACATCTCCAACCCTTCCCAATAGTGTATAGGCACATGTGCTATGTAATATATAATGTGGGTACCTGGGTCTGCAGACTGCTCTAATGGTACAGTCCAGCCACAAGCGCAAAACACAGAAATGGAAAATTTTGAGTCATTTCATTCTTTTCTATAGAAATCATATCCTGCGGTCCAAACGTGAACAGTTAAAAATTAAACACAGACACAATTGTCCATTTGTGAAGTCTCAAATCCATTTTTCATTGGATTCATTCTGATGGTGTGACTTGAACAAAGAACTGCAAAGTGTTACACAGACCAGGTACACCTATTATTTTCATGGAGACTGGATTTAGCTACAGCCTCATGCAGTGTTGCGAGCTAGTTTGATTTTCCATTTACAAAGAGAATAATAGAAAACTGGATTCAATTTTCAAAAAAAAAATGGCATTGTTCGTTTGTGCATGTCTACTCATGCCTCGGGCTGCTTGGGGCAGAATCTGAGGGTGCGTTCACACTCGGCAGGTTTGGTTAGATTAAAACGAACTCTGGTGTGATTGCTCCCCTGAACATCTGGGCTTCCACGTGAACTCTTGTGCAGTTTGATTTAAATATGATTGCAGCGCGGACCAAAGACAAGAACAGGACAGAATACTCAACCACACCTTCTTGTCACAGGAGCCATGTTGTCCAGCACAGCTCGGTACAAGCATTGTCTCCTTGAAGCATCTCTTCATTTGCGTGTGCTGGGAAAGAATTTCTGATGCTGTTTTTACTCATTCGTACATTTTATGAGCTCTTGAATTCACAGCTGGTATAAAAGTCAAATTAGCGCATTTAGCACACAGCACTGCACTGGAAGTTCAGAAAGGTCTGTCCCACCATAAAAACTGTCCAATCAGGCCATGACCTTATAAATATGCCTTTTGTTTTGTGTGATTTGGAATTCAACTTGGGTTAAGTTACCAGTTTAAATGCTTTTTGGGCATCGTCATGAACTAGCATGCTACTCAATAGCTAAACTGTATTATGTTCTATGGTAGAGTCCACACATCGATCAGGAGCATCTGGTGTCGCCATGAGGTGATGAATCTGCTATGTTTGTTCATCTAATGAACAATAGCAAGTGCAAGAATAGAAACAACACCCACTCGGTTGTTAGAGATTCATGAAATAGCCGATCAAGACGTACGATCAGTGAACACAACAGGTGACATCTGCTGCCTAATACATGAAGAATCTGTGCTGCAGATTCCTAATAATATGTTGCATTGTTGCTTCAGCAGCTAATGTATGATTCTAGCATTTTCGATCCAAATCTGTCGTGCCGCTGATATTTCTCCTTGCAAATCCAGATGTTTCTAATGAAGCAATTACTGGAAACAGTTGCCACAACGTCTGCAGGATGACTCTGATCAGTTCAAGTTTTAGGAGAATGCTTCATATAAAACTACAGATGTAGGCAAAGATGCAGGTTTTTGTTTTGGCACAGAGTGAAACTATGCCTCAAGTCTAATTCGACAAATGAAATTATGCCTCCTGTCACTCCAGTTCTTTGCCTTTTTATTCATCCTGACAGAAGTCTGAACCTATTCCAAAAGACTTTTGATAATATTAATAATAATGGAGCAAGTAAAATGTTACATACCAAAGTGCTCAAGTGAGGATTAGTTTACAGTGACTGCTGGGGTATCACATTTTTGGTTTGGAGAGCATTTTTTTTCAGGGATCAAGAGCTGTGCACTTTGCATTTCACTGCTGGACAGTGAGTCTCGGATTAAGAGGTGTTTATTTCACCAACAATAAATAAATGCATAGAAAAGCAGTGAACCATAGAAGCTGGAACGGTTGAGCTTATATACAGCTGCTACTGTCACTGATCTGGACCGCTACCAGCATAGTCTCACCATCACCTAAACTAATAATAATGAACAAAGCAGGAAATATTCAATAATCTACATTAATGCTTCAAATATACACCTTATGTGGGTTATATAAAGTTTCTTTACACACCACAGAGCAATAACCAGTCTTAACTTCAGACTCAGTTTCATTAAACCCTCCTAACTCATCAGGGAAACTGAGCATTGTTCTAAAACAGTTCTGATTTGAATATAAGTGCACTCTGTGTACTGTCTGCCTTTACGTTTGACTGTCTTAATGCTGAGTGTGTATATTTACCAGCAATCCCACAATACAATGTGCAACATTTTCAAATGTCAAAATGATGTTGCCTGACAACAACTGATGACGATGAGCCCACTGACCATGACTGATGGGTGAAGGGACTTCAGAGTGTCCAACATTTCAGGACAAGGAGTAGTGAATGAAACAAAAGGAGCTGATTTGGTCCTACAGACTCATCTGACTGATCTGAAAGTTGAAGGAAACACAGAAGTACCTTTAACCTGCATTCTTTCTAACGGCCACCAAGGGGCAACTCCACTATCTGCTAAAAGAAGTCAGATTGTATAGAAGTCTATGAGAAAATGACTCTACTTCTCATTTGATTTGTTAACTCAGGAACCATTGATCTGACAAGTTTATGTTCCCAGTAGCTAGATTCAAGTCTCCTTCAAGACAGCGTTCATTTTGTAAATCTCATTTAAAAGGGTTCGACTATAAAGTGGGGTTGTTTAGGGTGGGCTATCTCGTGATGGACAGACACTATTGTATGGTAGAGCTCTGCCTGAGACTGATTTCTTAACCTGGGTTCCACCTGCACTATGCAGAGTTCTGCAGATTTTGTATTTTCTCCCATCTTGTAGGGAAACACGTTATTTTACTGTGTGGTATTAATAAAGTTTTGCACTTTGCACATTAGTCGCAACAAAGACGATTTCTTTTCCATCTTTACCTGGAAAATCAACCACATGTCAGACTTGCTTTGTTTTTGCTTCCGTATATTAAAAACCCACTTTAATCTACGTCTTACCTTTATCTGTTGTACAGTCCTTCTGGCTGCTGTAAATCACAGGACCTGCAGGTTATTTTTTGATCACCCACGTCCACCTGTAGCAAAGTCAAAAACATCCATTTCCTTAAGTTTTCTGTTGGTTCCTGCAGGATCCCAATCCCAGCGCTGTCCTCTACGATGTGGCCCTGCAGGTTGTCCTCAGGTTCTGGGTCAAATCCACACCTAACTTGTCACGTCTGGCTCCAAAAAAGACAAGTGGGCAAATTCCAAACATAAGGCTTCCAAGCAGTATTTCACAAGCCAGTGGATGACACCAATGTGGCGATCCATCTTTAATGTACAGTCGTTGTTTTTGGACACACTCCCAATGTTTGGAAGGATTCTTTTGGCCCAAACACCCTGGAGAAGAGGAAGACAGCAGAGGTAAATCATTGATACCAAGATATTACACCAGTTACCACAAATACAGAAATGTGTCTAGAGAGGTCTGGAGTGCGATTTCAATCTGGTTTAATAATTATTCTGATATTTATCTCACTATTGTCAGTGTTTTGGTTCGTTCTGTGAAAAACATGTAAAAAAGGGAAAAAAAAAAAAAGCGCTAAAGTAAAATTTTAGTAAAGATGTAAAAATAAAACACCAAAATGTGGTTTACATTTTCTGTTACCTTGTCCTTTGCAAGCACCGTCATCGTTTCAAGTGTTAATTGTAAATCGGAAATAATTGTTGTGCAAATTAGCAACATTTAAACACCCAGTTTTCTGATGAGTTCAACAACAGTGAAGCTGTTGTTTCATAGCATTTAAAACCAAACGAGCAAACCAAATGTGTGTTTTCAATCAGCCCCAGCTGAACACATCACACTATTAACCCTGTTCAGGACTTTTGGGGTCTTTTGGATCCCAGGCCATTTGGTTTAGGTGACAGGTGTTTAGGTGTGACACATATTCTTTCTTGGGGTTCAATGGACCCCGAAAGAGCTTCTACGTATGGGAACAATAAAGTTCTGAATAAGGTTAAAGCGCTTTGATACTTGATCTAATCTCTAATTGAATCAAACTGAACTGAAAGTTTGTGTAACTATTTTCCTCTAGTGTGTGTTTCTGCAAACTGATATAGTGCAAATCTATATGAGATGTTTCAGCTGAGAATCATAGTAATGAAGATGACCTTTAATACACCCGCTTTTCTTGCAGCGTTGTCACATTTCTGAGAGAAAACCTTTACAGCCAAGCATGGGAAATAGGAATAGTTACAGTGAAAGGGCCTATTCTCATGTACATATGAACACATTGGTACTGACTTTAGACAGATTTGAAAAAACCCAAAGCTTTCCTAGAACTTGATATTGCTTAGCTGTCTGATTAAATGTCTGTCTGTCTCTCTGTGTGGAAGAAGACACATAAGAGGCATCATAAGATCGACCAAATCAGCAAAACAGCAGAACATATATCCAAATTCGCTTGAATGCAAGATTTTCCAACTGTAAAAGGAAAGCAATAAGTGTGTTTTTCATCAGTTGTGTTCAGATATGTAAATATTTGTCTTTGTGAAGGCGATTACAATAATGTATGTTATTGGACTAAGCTTTTCCTTTCACAAATGTACCCAACACGACAATACAAAGCAATTTTCATTACATTTGGCACAACCATACTGTGCTTCAGTGTGGTTCATACAGGAAATGTCAACCGCTGATCCTGCTACGGGCAGTCCAGATAGCTTTCTGACCCTCCTGATCCTTCCTCAAGGTGGCTGAGATGAGGCCAAAGGTCAACGCCGCGCACACTTCTCACTCCTACAACCTCGCAGGTGTAAAACATTCTCGCAGCTGCTTCCACCAGATTTTTTTCTTTCCGGGAAATGCCATCCTCCTCTCCTCTCCTCTCCTCTCCTCTCCTCTCCTCTCCCTGGTTACTAACCAGAGCTCTTTAACTAAAAGCACCTTCAATCCATCGCTTGGTCCATTAGTGCTGCCAGATGGGGGAGGTTGGGTCCTGGCGGCTATGTGTGACCCTACTCTGATTAATAGAGTAGGTGAGGGCAAAGGTGCAATGCACACCCCCATTCATTACCTCATTAGGATGGCCCACAGTGAAAGGTGATCTCCCTCATTATATCTCAATGAAGGGGGCTGAACTCAACACAGTGTGAGCCATCCAGTCGGGCTTTTACTCTCCACAAATGCCCAGAACCCAGCCACCTGTCTTTTTACACTGTTCCCCGTAAAGTCACACCACTTTACACAGTGGTTGACTGCAGGAAAGAAATTCAACCTGATGAGCAGTTATGCACATCAGCTTGTGACTCCTGCTCAGCTGGAGCCGAATAATGCTCCAATTATCTATTCACAGGTGCTACGTGGGATGCAGCGTCGAGCATGTGCGCGTATTTGTCTGTCCGCCTGTGTGTTTGTATGCAGCAACACGTGCAGTTTAGTGCTCGCGGGGTGAGAGGTGAATGTGGTTGTTTGAATTAGGCCTTTATTCTAGGTAATTGAGAAGGTTATATTTGCAATTTGAGACTCCAGCCATGTTTGTTTTCCTTGATGATAGTTTTCCTCTCTGCCTGTCCTACTAATCAGAGCACAATTATTCATATGAGCTGATTCCTGTTGAGCAAAAGAGCTTTACACACAACACAGTGGGCATCTTTCAGAATAAGCTCTTAAAGATGGAGTGTGCGATCCCGGAGAAAGATTGCTGTATTTCTGTGAGTTGGCGTCTTTATGTAGCATGTGTCAGGTGACTGGACATGCTGGAATAGCATTGTGTGGATTGATCTGAGTCATTTACAGTCAGAATTGTGCACAAAGGCAAACTGTGCATCATAACAATAACATATGTGTTGGTGAAAGACATTTCATGACTCACAAAAAGAAATTGTTCCATAGGATGTTTGATAGTTTTACTGAAATCCATCGCATCAACACGAAACGCAACAATGATGCAATATGCATGAACAAATCCCAAGCTCTTCTTTCTTGGCTTAAAAACCGACTTGACATTGGAGCTCCTTTGCACTCTGTTGCCCTCCCTGTGGCTGCTGTGCAGATCTCCCCAAGCGTGCTAGTCCTGGACCACCTGGGCTCACGTAGCATCCGTCTGGTGGTGACCAACGGCTATACTTGCGAGTTCGACTTCATGGTCTAAAAACACCCATGACTTTGACAGACTTGACTTTGTTGTCCCCATGCAGTCAAACCCGATCTTGGCCCACCACAAAGAACCTTCACCCTAGTTTGAACACCGGATTCATTTTCAGCGCACACGCAAAACAGACAGCTCGCAAACCAAGAGGAGATTTTTGACAAAATGTGTACCTGCTTGGTATCAGTGACTTCACCATTAAGATTAAAAACTGAAAGGGAAAAGCTGTAATTCATAAATGCAGGGCCAGATCTTTTTTTAATCTGAATCTGAACAACAGATGATTTTACTTGTCGACTTGAGCTTTGTTGTTTTAAATTATCCACTTGCAGTCAACGTTTAGTTCCCGTAAAAATGTTAAATCCAACAACATATCGACCCTACTACTATTATCTATAAACCACAACCTCATAAAACCTTGTCCCTGCCATAGTGCTACACATTAAGTAGCCACACTGCTGTATAAGTCCTGCCTCCCAGAAATGACTGTCCTATACAACTAAACTGCATTTTCAAAATACGTCTAGAAACTTATTTTCTGCTGGATTACATTTGTTTTTATCCCAGATACATTTCAAATCAACATATCTTTGCCATTCACCCTGATTTGGCCACTGTAGTTGATTTTCAATCACTCCCATATCTGCCACCCTGCTGGCATACGCACTACAACCAACAAATGTGTGTTAATCCACTGCTGGAAACTCCATTTACTTTTGTTTGAGTCTGCAATGCCCAGCTGTTATCAGGCCATTTAAAAACACAACAAACCCTGTGTATGGCCTGTTTTGAAAGAATTAAATTTGACTGGAAATGTAAAAGATTTAGAGAGAACTCCATGTGATTCCAGCATGCAGCCTACACTGTCAAAATTTAACATTTATAAAGACTTTTTAGCCGTTTTTTTCCTAACTCTTTCTATTACTCTTATTTTACGGATTTTCCCTGTTTGGCTAAATTACAGACAATAACTTGTAACAGAAAAAGAGTGCTGGTTTACATGCTAACCCCATAATTACACTTTTTTATTTTTTTTTAACTGCATTTAAATCAGCAAATAGTAGCATTATTTACTAGAAACAAAGAGGCAAGGTGCACGGTAAGAGTAGAGGTAACTAGAAATGTTTTGAACAGTGGCAAATAAACTGTAAAAGAAAATTAAAATTAAAAAAATAAAATTGAAAAATTGAAAAAATGTGAAAAACTGGCAGGAAGGTACCAGAAAAACATTGTTAGAACAATGTATTGGTTAAAAACTGTAAAAAATAGTTAAAAAAAAAATAACAGCATATATTTCATGTTTAGCTGATTTAAATACAGAAAAACTGCATAATTTTTGGGCCGCACATTGTAAAAGAACAAATTACTATTTGTAAAAATCCAGAATTTTCATGCGGACATTATTTACAGTTCTCACCTGTTTTTTGGATTAATGTGTAAATTTACCTTTTTTTTTCTGTTACTTTACTCGATATTATCAGTGACAGGGAAGCTATGTAAAACAATTGAATCGTTCACAAAATGACTGTACTGTTTCAAAAAACATATATATTTTTGCAGTGTATTAAAAAGAACCATAATGAAGCTAAAGTGCCTCACTCAGGACAGCTGGATAGCATCTGAAAATACAAACATCAGGAACCACTAGTTAGTGGTCAGACCAGACCAAGTACGGCTTCAGCAGCAAATCCCTTTACCTATGAATTCAAACTTTTATTTTCAATTAGAAGAATGTGTTATTTCTTCTTTCCTTATAATCTTACTTGATATAATTAGATGTGTTAATTTATATAAGCACCAACAGAGAGAGGTGGATTTAGAAATGACAAAGCCCCACATGAGAAGTGTGCATGCACTGGTGCTTATATGCATATAGGTGCACACGTGCTTGAATGCAACCGAGGCCTTGAATATTTATATATTTGTGAGTGCAGGGTCGGCTGCCTCCAGTGGGATAGAGGTGTTGGCGGTGCAGAGCAGGAGGAGACGGGAGCAGTGAAGATAGAGGGGAAAGAGAGAGTCCCTCAGGCGTGTCCGGGCTCTGATGGCTCCCCTGACAACCTCCTCTGTAATGGTCTCCCTCTCTCTCTGAGTGCTGTGAAATTGCAGGCCGGCGCTCTACAGCTGAGGACTCAGAGGAGACAAACGGCCTTTTAATTCAGAGCGCAGAGAGGTGACGGAGAGGGAGGCCCTAAGGGAGGGCTACCAATCAGACATCCATCATGCTAACCTCTCCCTTGGGACCGGCCCTGCCAAAGAGGGGCCCTGGAGGTGGTCTTGAGCGTACATGTGTGCGTGTGCACGCGCCTCCGGGGTTGGGGTGACACCGCGTGCAGGGGGGGGAGGAAGGAGGAGAGGGGAGGAAGCGGTCTGCTCAGGTGTCTGGACTGTCAGGGTGGAGAGGAGTGGAGCAGGGAAGGTGGGGGGCGAATTTGGGTGTGGGGGCAGTTTTTTTTTTTTCTTTCCAGCCCTCCGTTCCCCCTCCATGCACCTTTTCAGATTTATATTTTCATCCAATGCTTCTTATTTCCCCTCCAAGGCTTCATTTCATCTCACCATGCACAGGGACAAACCACAAACTACTTGCTTGTTTTTAAAAATATTTGCAGAAATTCAATAATTGCAAACATTAACCTCCTCCCCCCACTCGCCATCCTCTGGTTGCATGTTCTGTAGGAACATGCACTAAAGGAAAAAACAAAACAAAACATGGGTTCAGGGTTTGTGGACATTACTCGAGTTGTTTAAATCACTACCTTTACTCCCTGTGCATTATAAATAAAAATACTGAGAGGGAGAGACATAGATGCGGAGCTGCAGAGATATTTCATGAAGACCTCTTAATAAAGAAAGGGGACTGATGCTCAAACCACTTCACATGTTGGTCCTTGAAAAATATGTGTTGTGCCGGGCTGTGGGTGCACATAAACAGCTGTGGTGCACTAACAAAGTTCCTATCCTCTGAAAACAAACTCACAAATAAATATATTTATCAAATGTTCATCAAAATTTCGAAATTATTCAGGTGTGATTTGGAATCCTTTATGAATCCTCTTCTGTAACTTTTTCTCGGCTTCTTTATTCGATGTGCTGAATGGCGACTATCCATCCTTCGGCACTACAACCTTCTCTAAAATGTTTTGTGCAGGCAAAAAGGCAAAAAAAAAAAAAAGAAGAAGAAGAAGAGGATTTTACCTCTAGGCTTTGAACGTGATAAAACTTCTAATAAATTCCAGCGTATATGTAGCTTTATTTATTTTTAATATGAAGATTTCTAATATTTTCTAGAGATATTTTACTGTAGTTTTTTAAAAAAAATGTTCATTAGTTAAATGATTTGCCTGCTGCTTGTATGATATAGTGAAAGAAGCATGAATCAAGAATCAATGAGAAGCATTGCATTGACATGAGCTGCAGTTTTCAATCTAGCAGTCCACCAAAGTGCACAATTAATCTATTGAATATGTAACATGCAGTCCATAGAAGAGACCGTGAGCTGTGTACTGTTAATGCATGTGATCATGTAATGTACAAGTGAAAAGAAGAAAACCTGTTGCTGTCCTTGGTGCTTCAGCCTTCAGCACCGCGGACAGCTCCCTCATTTCCCTCCACAGGTGAGTGTCTCGCTCTTTGGGTGGCGCTCGGTGTGCAGAACAAAGCAGAAAGCAAACAGGGCTTCTTTTTCTTTTTCTTTTTTTATGCCTCTGCACAATGCGATGTGGTTACATTAAAAACAAGAGGTGACTGGATGCGTTTGCCTCACATGCTCTTTTTCCCAGCGCCTGCCTCTCCTGAATCCAGCTCTTTTCTCTGCCTCTCCCTCATTTAACAGGCTAAAGGTCACCGTGTTTGGAGCTGGGATAATTGGGGAAACGCATTCAGCCTTGTCTCTATACAAAGACGTGAAATCGCCAGGTTAAACCACTACCTGTGGGATAAATCCACACTTTCAGGGGTGTGATTCTGATGGGAAAAACTTTAATTATAGCCCGTGTCACAGCTGGAAAGTGGAGAATTCCTCTAATGGTGCTGTACGTCGTCACTGCAACAGTTTAGGATGTCAGAAAACAGGAGGCGGGGAGGACAAAACAAACAACCAAAGAGAGTAAGACAGAAGGTGGCAACATGTACTGTAAAAAATGCTTTCTTGCATTTTTGAAAAACAATTTTCAGCTGTTTTACACATTTCTGTTTTGATAAATTACAGGTAATGTTTAGAAAAGAAACAGAACAAATCTATAAACAATGTTTACTTCAAAAAAAATTTATTGTTCTTTGCTAAATGGTATTTTGTTCTTTTAGATTTGCAAATAAAATTACATTTCTTTGGTTTTTGCTGCAATTAAATGTGTGATAAAAATAATTGTCTTTCATATATTTGCTGTGATTTGAGAAATGAACCATGTATATTTAGGGGTTTGAAAAAAAGTGCATCTTTTTTAAATTACTTTTTTGTATTAAATGTATCCTGTTTTATTTAAATACAGATTACAACTAATAAAATTACAGAACAAATGATTCATTTACATGTTGACCGTATAAACAACAGGCCCAAACTGGACATAAGGTCTACATCACAAATCTGTATTTTTACAAATAGACACTAAAAATGTCGTTACTTTTCATTTATCTGACATTATTTTGTTTATTTATTCATTTTATAGTTTTTAAACAGTAAAGCATTTTATATGTATTTTAAAAATGTTTCTTTTAGCTTTGCTGCCAGATGTTTAGAGGTTGTTTTTTTTTTTTTTTTACAGTATTGTTTTACAGTGTAAATGTACGGCAGTGGAATGGAGGCATAATTTGACCATCTCTCTCTCAAACTCTCATCTTTATATTTCACTTTTAAAGTTGTGTATAAAACCTAATCCAACACTGTCAGTACCTTTGACAAGAATTTTCACTTTATATATCATTTATTTATTTAGATCTTTTTTTTGTGCAGTGTGAGTTCACCAGTAGTTTAAAGATGTTAAGGTGCTGGTTCAGTGCCTGTTTCTTCTCTTATTTTATTTGTTTTTATTCTTTGGGGTCTCTTTAGGGTTAAACTTGTCTTTATGCACGGGTGTACATTTTATGTTGAGGGTGACACATTAAGCATCAAAATTTTGATTTCATACATTTTGTCTGTCCTGTAACAATTCTTTAAATGTTGTTTTATCTATCTATCTATCTATCTATCTATAGATAGATAGATAGATAGATAGATAGATAGATGTGTGTATGGTAAACATTTTAGTCAACTAAAAAATATATATTTTGTCATGTTACAACCTCATTGGATGTGCTTGTAGTTAATATGGAGGTGTTGTACTGTTTAAATCAATGATAATGGATTAACTTTACATTAAAAACATATTCTATTTTGATCAAGGGATTTTCCATAGATAGATAGATAGACAGATAGATAGATAGATAGATAGATAGATAGATAGATAGATAGATAGATGGATAGATAGATAATCTGTTGACACTAACGGGCCTGTTGTGTTTCTGTTTGTCTCTAAATGTTGTCTTGACTGACCTACAATGGTGTAAAAATGAGTCAAAATTCACACCTCACCTCATTCTCATGAATCAGCACTAAGAGAGAAGCTCAGGCGACCCTCATCCATCCACTAACGTGAATTAACGTATTGCATGTTTGCTTAACTGCAACTAACAAAACGAGGCTGTTGGTAAATATTGAAATTCCCTTCGATTGGTGGCCACTCTGTTAAAGCACCGGGTGACCAGGTTCTCCCTATTGATGAGCTGCAGCTAATCCATCGCATTTCCCTGTAAATAGCTTTGTGCATGAGAAAAGGCCGGCGGCCCCTCCTCTCCGGCCCGCTCAGCCTCACTGTGATGCAGGAGGTTTGTCACAAGGCCATTATAAGGCTGTGTAGCATTAGCCCTTGTTCGGCTACTCCCACTCCATACATACATCTTTTCACATTCATTTGTGTGGCAGCGCCGCGCCCGCTGCTGCTGCTGCTGCTGCTGCTGCTCAGGTCGCTCAGCTCATCTGTGTTTGTGGCTTTTAAATGTTGCAGAGGAGCTCTCGGTAACCTGCAGCTGGAAAGTCACTGATGTCTCCATGAAAGCGTCCACACGCTCGCTGGCCTCCAGAAACACCCGCATCCACGGCCCAGGTACATGTTCACGGCGTGCGCTTCAGGTCCGCTCGGAGGCTACAGCTATGAACGTGTAACCATAACAACTGCGCTCTGATTGGCTCTCCTGGCACGGGAATTAACAAGGGCGTCGTCCAATCTGAGCGCAGGATGCGCGTCGCGCTGGCAAAACCTCGTGATAACCCAGGCACAGTGATGTGAAAGTGGCGACGTGAGGTGAGCCCGAAGGAAATTACTGGACCCAAAACAAAGCATGAGCGAGGGATAAACTATCCGAAATAAACACGTTTGAATAATGATATTTTAACTGGTGAGAAAACATGTCCGGTTTGTCCATCACGCAGTCCATCAGCTGGCGCAGCTGAATTTTTTTCCTCCTCTCTTCTCTGGATTGTGGATTGTGACAAGTAGCAGGACAGCGAGCCAACAGGAGCAGGACTACTACACTTCGCGGGGTTTGTCACTCCGCCGCCTTTCAACGAGAGGTTCCTCCAGTTTTCGCCTGACAGCACACCTCCCCCGGAGCCAAGACGTTGTTCCGCGTAGACCCGGGGTGCCCCAGTCCGAGCAGCGCAGTCCGTGTGGGAAGGTCGGCACTCGGCGTCCTGCAGGCCGGCGACATGATGGTCCACTGTGCCGGGTGCGAACGGCCCATCCTGGACCGGTTCCTCCTCAACGTGCTGGACAGAGCCTGGCACGCCAAGTGCGTGCAGTGCTGCGACTGCAACTGCAACCTCACCGAGAAGTGCTTCTCCAGAGACGGAAAGCTCTATTGCAAAATGGACTTTTTCAGGTAACACAGAGTCTGGATGCAGAGTTCTTGAAAATTGCGCTCTTATTCCAGAGTTTACAAGAAAATGCGTCATGATGGCACAATTTAGGAGGAAGAAAACATTTCTTGGGATTAAATATTGACTTAAAGATAAAAAATAAATAAATCAAATAAAACTCTTCTGGCCCTCAGAAAAACACTCAAGCCTCAACTTAGATAGTGAGCGCGCAGGGGTCAGGTCATGCGTAAAACCGACTAAGCCAGTGTTTAGAACTTGTATGTGGATTAAATTTAAAAAAAACTTTTCATGTTGAATAAATGTAAATGGGAACTGCTGTCTAATTAAATTTACAAATCACAATCTGAATTATTTCTAGTTAAAGATAATGGTTTTACGCAGCGTGTGGCCTTTTTTTAAAAGGGCCTCTACAATAGAAAAAAAAGGACTTCTAACATTTAATTTCATTGTGTATCCACGTGTATTCTGTCCTGAGCATTTGTTAAAATCTATTCCCAGCTCCAGACAACTCTTTTTCAAACAGCCATTAGGCTATTAACCGCTTCACAATTCCCAAAAAGTGTTCCAGGTAATTGAGTGATAAGTGAAGCCCTTGTTTGTCCCGCCGCACTCTCTTAGCATCATTTTCATTTGTATGTGTCAGTTATTTTCTCCCAAATTGTCTAATGACATGTAAGACACATCAGCCTTTGTTGGGACGGGCTATTATTGGCCTCGCGCGGCCTTGGCCATCATATTACCGCAGGTCCCATCAAGCGGTGGATTTAAATGGCCAGCCATTAGCCAGGCGAAACAGTAATCACCCTAATGTGTCCATTTGTTGTGTAAGTAGAGTTGTGCCCTTTTCGCTGGGGGAGGCTTGGCCATGCATGAGAAAGGGAGGATAGTGAAGCGATACCATTGCAAATGGAGGGACAAGCCTACATTAGTGTTAAAACAATGCTGCACAAAAAAAGAGGGGCTCGCTCTCAGCCAGAGGCTCCAGCGAACCCCCCCATAGATAGCTCCATCCAGGTACAGTAGGCCTCCAACATTTGCTGCAGCTCTACACATCATTAAAATAACTGTAAATACCAATCAGATCCTCTGACTTTTTGTTGGAAGCAAAAATAAAAAACCAAAAAACAAAAACTCACCTCCTCCTTCACTCCCTCTCTCACTCACAGCGACTCATCCTGTCAGATAGGAGGAGGAATTCTGCTGAATTTATTTGGGCTATTTGTGTATCAAATTGATGAGTCTTCCCACCCAGTATTTAAGCGGGTGAATATGGATTAAGAGAAGATTTTCACGCTAAGATGCTCCCACTCTGCTTAATCCTATAATATATCCGTGGCTACAATGTGTTGATTGTCACTAATACGTTTTGCGTGGGGTTATTGTCAGAGCACCTCCATCAAAATTATCTATTTCCTTTTTTTTTTGTTTTTTTTTTTTCTTGTGTAATTTCAGTGTAGCACCGCCATCATTGATGCTCCCAGCCAGTTACATGGAGAAACACAGACGTGCTTTTTTTAGTTTTTGGTTTATTTCAAATTATTATTGCTTTTAATGTTTTACAATTTTCACTCAGACTTAATAAAACCTTTCTTTATGTTTATATAGAATTTTACTGAAATTATTTTAAATACGATTCTTTTTCCTGTTATTATTATTATTATATTAATAATGTTATTGGTAATGTTATTATTAATGTTATTATGTGTTGGTATATGGTTAGTTTGGAGTATTTTAGGTGCTGCGTAATTTGCTTGTTGTTAAGACTGGTCCGATTGAAAGTATCACTGCTTGAAATATTTATTTCTAACAAACTAGTGAGATAATAATAACGCCCTTTATCAACTTAACGTTGATTTATAGACATAAAAATCCGACATATTTAAGCAGTGTGGTTATTAACAGTTATTTAAAGGGTTTGCGTAATTTCTAACAGGCCCTTTGTCCACTGCTCCCACCACTTCACATGTGGGCCTAAACACAATGCAATCTGTCTGTTTATAACAACAACAAAAAATACGTGTATGAATCTCAATAATTTTTCTTTTCCATCCAGGCGGTTTGGCACAAAATGCGCGGGCTGCCTGCAGGGAATCTCACCAAACGACTTGGTCCGCAAAGCGCGCAGCAAAGTGTTCCATCTGAACTGCTTCACCTGCATGGTGTGTAACAAGCAGCTGTCCACGGGAGAGGAACTCTATGTGATAGACGAGAACAAGTTTGTGTGCAAAGAAGATTATTTGAGCTCCGGGGCCATCAAAGAAGTCAACTTGAACTCAGGTAAGCAAAGCGATCACAGGCCTGTCTGTGCGTATTTTTGTGCGTCCGTGCGTATTTTTTTTTTGTCTCCGTTAGAAAAAAGACGAAAAAGAAAAAGAAAAGCACCGTTTGTGAGCATTTTGTTTGCTTAATATCAATGACATGTGAGTGGTTTCATTAAAAAAAAAATCCTTATCTGATAAATAAAATGGCATTTAAATGGCCTTTAAGGGGACAAAAGGAAGACAACAGTGGAGGCTGTAAGATTTGGTTTTTGTTGATCATTCTCAGTTGTCCATGGAGAGCGTTTCACAACAACCTTGTGAGCTGAATAGTTTCAATATTTACCTCCACAGAACAATAGCTTTGTGTTATTGTGCGCCTGGGTCCACAGGGGATGAGCATGTTAGTCTGGCCGTGCGTGCTGCTCTTCTTCCCACCGTCTATTCATCCTTATAAAAAGCTCAGGAGGACAGCAGAGCCACTCCACACCCTGTTGTACTCAAGGTGTCACGCTCCCTTCTTTAATATGGACACATTTGGTTCTGACCTTCTATATTTATATGTTAATATTCATGTATATAATCGTTTCTGGAACCGAGTGAGGATTTTTGCCGTTAAAGATGTTTCCATTTGTGCATTTTAAAAATATCAATTGAGTGTATATTTTGCACATAACACACCCACAAAATATTTGTATTTTTAAAGACAGAAAGAAAGAATATAAAAATATTTGCTTGGAGAACAGGCGCAAAAATCTCCCCCAAGCGCTTTTTCCATTCCTGATTTTATGAATAATGGCAGATTTTGGATGCGTAATAGTGCGTGTTGCCGGTGCGCATCTCCACTCTTAATTAAAGCAGGACCCCCCCTCCCTGCTTGACATTTCGGATCGTGACCTTCCTCATGTTTGTTTTCCCTCCCGCTCCCCAGTGTCGTCGTGTACAGATAGGAGTTTATCGCCGGATCTGCAGGACCCAATACAGGACGACATAAAGGAGACGGACAATTCAACGTCCTCAGATAAGGAAACGAACAATATTGAGAACGAGGAGCAGAACTCGGGGGCCAAAAGGCGGGGGCCCCGGACCACCATCAAGGCCAAACAGCTGGAAACGTTAAAGGCGGCGTTTGTCGCCACGCCGAAACCGACCCGGCACATCCGAGAACAGCTGGCCCAGGAAACGGGACTAAACATGCGGGTGATCCAGGTAAGACGAGCCGCGCGTTGTTTCTGGTGCCAGTGATGCTGAAAGAGGGTCTTTGTGCGGGTGATGGGGGAGGATCCACCGAGACAAAGACAAATTAGAGACAAATGACGGATTATAAATCAGTGAAATTACCTTTTAATTTTACTGAAATGCAGGAACATTTAATTGAAGGCCTCATTATCTATTAGAGAAATGTCAAAACATGATGTGGACTATTAGCAGCATATAGATCAGGGCTGAAATTATTCTATCTGAGCTGTTATTTTTTGTTGTTGTTTTAAGATGATAAAAGACTAAAATGATAATAATTGCTTTTAAACAGGAGCCTGTGTGCATTTCATTATGTTTTTATCTTTAACAAATAAAGAAATTGTTAAATAGCAAAACATTCACAGGCAGTGTCTTGCTGAGGATGGGCATTTTATAATAAAATATATTATTACTTAAAAAATAAGCTTTAACTTTTTTTTTCATTGAGACACATTCTTTTACAATTTAATGCACCAATTTTAAAAATGATTCATTCGTCCCACATCACATTATTATTGTTAATATATATTTTCCAAAGCTGCTTTTCTATTTGCCTCCAAATTCAGTTGTACTCAAAGCATTCATATGGGCAGATATTTGAATTAGATCTGAATGTCACGTCTCCTAGTCCATTTTTTTGTGCTTGAAAATAATAAAATAATTGTATTTGTTTTACGCAGACAGCAATTTATTTTCATAATAATACATGTTTTACAGCTATTTAATTAGCAAAAGGTTCGCCTTGTTTCTCCTAAAGGTAGGAGGGTGTAAAAAAAAAAAGCCAACAGCACAGGTTTACCTAAAGAATAATTTTGCACATACAGCAGGTTACCTCAGTGATAATAAATGAATGGAATTTGTAAAAGGTTGCCAAAAATGAGAGGATTTAATAGAATTCTATTTTTTGCTTAAAGAACACCGTTTATTTTGTGCAGATAGATTTTCTATTTCAGCCACAATGCAACTTGCACAATCATGAAATAACCTTGTTTTTGCCGGTCGTAAGAGAAACCCCACATATAAGCCGAGGCGTGCACTGTTTTGTCTCTGTATCTCTGTCAGCCTTTTCATCCTCAAACACATATACACACACACACATACAAACACAAACACACACACACTTGCTCGGTGTCTGGGTGCAGACTGTGTCAGGATGATTAGCACCATCTCTGCCAACTGTGATGTGGCTTTTTGTGCACTCACTGTAATTATCGCTGATTTCACAGATTTACATACCACCCTCCCCTTTCCCACCTCTCCGCTCTTACTCACTTGCAGCCTGTTTTCCACTGGCTTCCACCGCTGCTTCATCTGGATCATACACTGTGTGCGTGTGCATCAATCATTCAATCAATCACTCAGCTAATCAATAACTCAGTCAGTCAGTCTGTCCATGATCTCCCCCTCCTCCTCCTCCTCCTCCTCCTTTCTCTCTCCCCTCCCCTCCCCATCCCTCCCTCTCTCTCTCGCCCATCCCCTCCACCCTTGTGTGTTGCTCGGAGCCAAAATGGAGGCTCTGTTTCGTCATCTTCCTCCTCGTTCAGTGTGTGTTAAATACCATTGCTCTCAACGCGGGGAGCCCTGTGAGCCACGCTGCTTCTCCAGCATGTGTATGTAATCCCTAAGCAACGCTCTCTCAAGGGAAGCGAGAGCATTTCCATAAAAATGTACCCTACAGTTAGACGATTGTTCTCAATAAGCAGGTGTTGCCTTTGCCGCTGGAGCACAGAGAGCAGAGCCTAAGTGGTTTTAGGTGTTTTTTTTCTTCTTCTTCTTCTTCTTTTTTTTTATTATTATTATGAGTGTGTGTGTGTGTTTGTTAATCTGTAGCACAGTGGGATTCTGCCTCTGGTGTAGCCTAGCTGGTGTGAACATACATCATTATGCAGCACTGATGCAAAGGCGAAACAAGATGTGTTATGTGCTTATAATGCAAAGACATTCTTCCATATGGTGTGTCGTTTTTTTTTTTCTTCTTCTTTGCAATTTCAAAATCTTCCTTTGTTCCACTTCAAAGAAAGTTTATTTAATCATTGCGATGCTCTGATTTACAGCTTCACTCGTTTATTTTAACTTTGCACCAAGGTGTGTTAAGAGTGTGCATTGGGTCCTTTGTGCTTTCCAGACATGCAGCACAAAAATTCCTCTGGATGTTTCCATTCATTATGTGGAAACACTGATTTGATCAGACCTTTGTATTCTGGCATCACACTGGAAAACATGACTTTCTCTGTCAAGTGTAACTGCATTTTTAAAAAAAAAATGGTTTTAAACATTTTATTTTAAATGCTGAGTTCCAAGAATTTAAACCTTAATTAAAATAAATGAGGAGAGGCCATAACTAATTGTGATGCAGTAAATAGAGTTTAAAATGGGTGCAGAGGTGTCAGAGAAATAGGATCATCATAGGCCAGAAGCAAGGACTTCTTGTTATTTGTTGGAAACAGTTTGCAGTTTTTGAATAAAAGCCCTTTCAAGGGGGAAAAAAAAACACAACACTTAATGGCAGCATTTTAAATCTGACGTAAATTGTGGTTTTTCAACACAAACTCTGTAACAGTGAGCACGAAATTAAACAGATCAGTGAAATGACCTAAAATGAGGAGTTGATTCATATTAATTTGTTTTAAATTCTGTCAGTTGAGCTTTGTGTGTGTGTGTGTTTGTGTGTGTGTGTGTGTGTGTGTGTGTTTTTGTATGTGTGTTTGTGTGTTTGTGTGGGAGCAGCCAGCTGAATCTTGTAGTGACTGTGATTAGAGTCGGAATCTTACAGCGACATGATTTGGCAAGACGTGGTGGAAGTCTGAGTGAGAGCAGCGATTGGTGGAACCGAAGACAAACGTAAACCTGATAACCGCGACCCTCGTCCCTCTGATTTTGCTTTCAGGTTTGGTTCCAGAACAGAAGATCCAAAGAACGACGAATGAAGCAGCTGAGCGCTCTGGGGGCCCGGCGGCACGCCTTCTTCAGGGGCCCGAGGAGGATGAGGCCCCTGGGAGGCAGGATTGAGGATCCAGACATTCTAGGACCTGGGGCCTACGGCTACTACGGAGGTAAGAAGTGAATGTTGTGATGGTATGAGCTTAGTGCACGCTGCTGCTGCTGCTGCTGTGTATTTAAATATACTGTATCACTGTTCCTGGGGGCGTCTCATGTGATATTAATGTGCAATATGGAGCAATGGTTTGTCCAGCAAACGTAACAGCAAACTGGGGTTTACTCTCAACTCAGAAACGTGACGTCCTGTAACTGAACTGCGACCGACCAAACTGACAGCTACAGTATGATATCAAACAGTTTTTCTGCTGTGTGCTACAGATGCAACCCTTGTGGAGTATATTTGAACATGTGGAACCAACCAGGCTGATTTCTTTAATCTATTCATCATTTGTTCAAAGCTGCAACATAGAATCAGCCTTTAATTTGACTGGAACCTTGGATGGTCAGTTTGCATGTTAGAGGAAACCAAGTAAGAAGCTTTTGTTAACCAACCTAAACACAACTTAGAGCTCGCAGAGGGGTGTGAATTAAATTTGTTTAACTGCCACATTTCTTAAACAGCGAGGGGACTGAAGGTTAGATAGGAACAAACTAGGGCTGCAGGATAGTGGGAAAAAACCTGAAACTGCAATATTTTAAGTTGTATTGTGATATATTTTGCAATATAAAAAAATAGAAATTTTGACTGGATGATTTAAATAACTCTATTTGGAAACAAACAATCATTCTGCAATGATTGGGCTGATTTTGTTGAGGAGTGAGTCTGAATCAAGAGTAAAAAATAAGACATTTCTCTATTGGTAAAGGCATCCAGACTAGTTATGTCATTCAGATCTGCCTGAGTTTTGTGGTGCTGATTTAAACAGTCAAATAAATGAGTTTTGTTTGTGTTCTGTTGGTGCGAGACGCTGCAGACAGAGCAGCAGTTTTTGCTCAACATCATCCTTTCTGTAGCTGAAATATTTCCAAACAACTCCAACCAAATCTTCCTTTTCCAGTGTATCCCTCCTGTCCCTCACTCATTTTGCTGTGCACACGTGGATCCTGCATGTAAACAAACTCTAAGTTCTGTGAATAAAGTAACAAAAGCAGCTGATGTTCTATCAGACAGACGTCTTGTGTAGATTAGTCCTACGAAAAGAGAACCAAGCAACTTTTCTTTTTGTATCAAGCAGCCAAAAAGCATGTTGTGCTTGAGCTCATTTCTCTTTCTTCACAAGGCGATACATGTCGACGCTCCAACGATATATCGCGCAGCTTTAATCAGACACCGAGCCAGCAGTGGAAGCGCAGCATGGGAGGCACACCTGAATCGTGCTTTTTAGCTCCAAAGACACAGTTTATATTCTACTTTTATATTCTGTTTTTAGAACTTCAAAAACAGCAATTGTAAAAACTAGTGAGATTTGAGTCCTGTGTCATTCTATGCCCCTCTCGTGTCTTTTAAGTTTTTTTAAAGACGAAGCTTGTGACTCTTTACGGAGTACATGGACATCTGAGCGTCATTCTCTTTCCTGAAAGTTGCACATTGTCATCCTTGAAAGCAGCTGCAGCATCTCCAACAAACTATGACGGTAAAACAAGACCGTTTTTTTTTTTTTTAAAGAAAAGATTCAAAGTAGTTTAAAAATGGCAATAAAACAAAAAACAAACAAACAAACAAAAAACAGCAGATACCTCAAGTTTGAAAAGATTCTGAAGAAGTTAACTCCATGTGACCACAGGCTGACATACAGCTTCACTGATGCTGCGGTCTAACCTTTACAGTTTGAACTATAAATATCTGGCAGCAGCACTTATAGCAGTAAGATTGTCGTGAAGTTACATCTTACAGCTGCTTTAGAGGTGGTGAAAATGCATAGACAAGTCTGTACATACAGCCACCGATCACACTACTGCAGGATGAGCATTTATGTGTTTGAAGAATGCTTAAAAAAAAAAAACATGAAAATTTAAGTTTTGACTTTAGCGAGCGTTACGGTTTTATACAGGAGATGTAAGTGTAGCTGTTTTGTTGTTCTCCAAGTGTGAAAATGAATATAGACGCAAGAGGAAAGATATTTTCTTTGCGCTGTTTTGTTTTCTAACCACGTGTGCCGCAGCTGAATCTCCAGTTGATGTAACGACACCTTCAAATCAATATCCTTTAAAAAAAAATAAATATAAAAAAAATGCTTGTAAAAGCCACTTGGGAAAATAAAATGGTTCTATTGTATGGAGAAAAAATAATTTTGAGACAATAGCAGGTGGGCAGGAGATAACAACACAGCGCTAACACAACATCAGCCGCACGCTGAACCGCAGGAATAAACCAGATGCACCTGTCACGCATATCAGCAGTTTGTTTTTGATGGACAGTCTGAGAGCCGCCGTTTCTATACAGCTCCTGCACATCTACCTGAAGGGCCCTGGCATTGAGGATACAATAAACTGGAGCCGTCAAGGCTGCAACGCAGGGAGTGGGAGGGGAAAACAGAGGACAAAACCTCCATCCCTCGCTCTCATCTCTCTCGCTTTCTTCGCACGTTGCTTTTCACACCCTTTTGTGCCGCAGCAGCACAGGCCAGCCTGCTCGCCTTTATCTGAGCTCGCTGCCTCCCTGTGTTCCTGCGCCGCTGTTTGGAGGCAGGAATGCCTGTGTGTGGTATGATGCGTCTGCATGTGTGAGTGTAATTATAGTTTGCAGAGCTAACACTCCCCTCAACACCCATCCTCGCCTCTCTCTCTCTCCCTCTCTCCCCCTCCCATCCAACTCTCACACACCAAAAGACGAGCTTGTTGCTTATTCTCAAGGTCGGCCGAGCTAGCAGGGGTCTGTTTGCGAGATCAAATAATTAGCTTGCTTGTGGAAGTCATGTCAGCTTTTATTGTTTCTCCTGATAATTTCCGAACTGCACATACCACGTAGGTAGTGCCATTAGGCGATGCGTTTCTTGGTTTCTAACCTGTGAGTTCCACATTCTCCCTGTTTACACTGAAACAGGAGTGAGGAGAACATATGGCGAGTGGAGAAATGCTAGTGCAACATCTGGGGGAAGCTGGGGTAAAGTGTGCCATCGATCTCAGCTCAAGGTGCTGCTGAAACAGAATGGATTTAATGTTACTGAGGGAATCTGGAGCAGGAATATAGAAGTGTTGGGAAGCAGAAGGCAGGTGGAGGTTTGTAGTCGTTAATGGATGCAAGCAGTTTGCAAAGTAACCGGCTACATGTGGAGAAGGAGAATCTTTTTTCTGCTGTTTTATGGTGAACAACTTATGAAATACAATTTCAGAGAATAGATGATCACATGAAAAAAAAAAACCTTCCATTTTAACTCTACACAAGTCTGACTGCGAGGGCGACACAGTGGAGCAGTGGTCGCCTCACAGCGTGAGGAGTCAGGGTTTGAATGTTTTCTCTGTAGATGTGCTGATTTTCTCTGCAATCAGCTGCTTCTTTAATCTGTTGGTTATTTTTACTGTCACAGAAGCAGAAAGAAGTCAGAAAATATTCAAATGTAGGATGCTGGAAACAGAGAATATGGACTTTTTTTTGTCTGATTGATGATTAGATTTAATTAATTAATTGATAAATCAATGCAGCTCTAGTTATCTCTGGCCTTCTCCCACAGTCCACAGACATCCATAACTGCTGATTCTAAATTGGCCGTGGGTGTGTCCCACCTGTCATCTAACGTCAGCCGAGATGAGCTGCAGCAGCAGTGACCCTCTACAGGATGAAGCGGTGTAGCTGACAGATGGATGGATGGACGCTGCTGATTGTCACTTGCTTTTAGACCGTGGCTGTTCTGAAAGAGTAATCGTCCAGTCCGACTGAATGTATAGCACAGCCCGGTTTTGAGCGATCAGCCCTCGGTTGAAGATAATTTCGCATTTTGAGAAAAGCTTGAGAAGATTTATACCGGTTATATAGTCGTCTGTTAAATACGAGGCAACGAGCTGCAGCTGGTTAGCTTACAGCTGAGCACGATGCTGGAGACGGGAGTAAGCTGTTGGTACGGCTCGGGCCTTGTCCACTTTAACCACACGCAAACAGTGATGTGGATCATTAAAGGTGAGAGTTTTTGCAGCTCTGGTTTATGTGTATCTGTGTGGACGTGTTTGGGAAAAGATGATGTCACACATTAATCAATCAGCACATGCCCACTGGGGCTGTGAGCACTGAGCATGTGCCTGAAACAACAACAATGGTGGATCTGTACCCGGTCATGTTTGTTTAGCAATTGCAAGTTTACAACCGCAGCACTTTGGTGAAACACTAAAGCTGCTGTTGTGGCCAGTATTACTTGGTCCACAGTATGTGCTGTGTAAAGTCTGCCTAATTTGTAATTAACAGTCTTCTGTAGTTTTTGATGTACCATTGATGTAAAATGACTACAAATGCTGTCTAGAGCATTTGTGATCATTTTTGCAAATGGACATATTTTGTAAATAACGATTGTCATGGGAACAGAATTATTGTTTTTTAATAAAGAGGGAAAATATTTGTCTAGAAACACATCTGTACTGTTGTGGACGAGGCCTTTATCTGTCTGCCAGTTAATTAATTACCATGCGGTATTGATTTTGGGTAACATACACTGTAAAAAGCTTTCTTGTAAATTAAAGTAAAGTACTGGCATTTATGCTGTTGAATACAGTAACTAGACTTTATGTTTGAGAACATTTATTTAAGCACTGTGAGAAAACTGTAGTCTATTAAATATATTTGAGAGACCGAGTAAAATAATTCAACATAATGATTAAAAAAACGAAAGAAAAAAAATGTTTAAAAAAAAAGAAAAGTCATTAACAATATTTGTAGCTTCCTACATCATGTCACCGCTCTGAATAGCGCTTGTGTGTTTGTTTAATTCACACTCAGTTTTCACAAGAATCTGTTCTTAACAGTCATTCTTGTTTTTGGCTCCACAAACATCAGATTTGACAGTTTTTAACCACATTTTGGAAGACCGGTACACTGCTGTTAGAATTTGGCTGTGTTTCTACAGTTATTTATTACAGCGAAAGCATAAACACACATTGTTTGCTGTGATAGGGAGGTAAATTTTGGACTATTTCTTGGCCAGATGCAGTGATTTTCTGGATTCTATGCTGGTTGCCTGGCAACCCCACAGTGTCAACATCACTATGAACAGATCAGAGAATCACAATATAATGTGACTTTATGAGCACTAAGGATGCTGATGGGTGGATCCTGTTATCCCTGGACAGCTGCTTCCTTGTTTCCAGTCTTTGTGCTAAGCTAGGCTAACTACCTCCTGGCTGTAGCATCATGATATGTATTGTGTGATTGGTTTTGGCAAGGAAATAAATAAGTGTATTTCTCCTAAAGGCATCAGTGCCACTCTAAAATACCAAATTTACATGTATTGCGGCTTCGAGAGCCTGTAAGAGATGTACAGCAGCTGGTCGCTTAATTGGTTTTGATGGATTCAGATGTACTCTGCTTGGAAACAATAAAGGCGAAATTCGCCCATAACACAAATACCTGTGGTATCTTTTGGCTTTATTAGTCCCGATTTTGAGATCATTTGTGTCTGGGATATCTGCCTCCACTCGACATTAAATGGAGCAAATTGAATTTCAATTTGGATGCTTACAGCAGTGAAGTTTCATTTTAGAAATTCAACAGCTATGTAACGAAATAAGAAATAACCCCTTTGAAAACTGGTCACAGTGAGGTCCATTAATTATCCAAACAACAGGGACGCTGCCTGTGGAGATACATCTAAATCTTTTCCAACAGACTCCCACTACAGCGGTGCAAATGAGAATATACACTTCTGTACCTGCAGACGTCAAACGTGAGCCGGAGCTGTGCTGAATCCTCTCTGAGGCATAAACATGCCACTCAGTGTCGTACGTTAGCTCGAAAATGTTTGTTAATCCAAGTGTGCATTGGAGATTTACTGTGAAACCAACAAACTTGAGACCGGATTCTGTTATTAATGTGTCAGTCTCTTGCTGCAGCACTTTGAAATGAAAGCCAAGAGAACGCTGAGGAAATTTAGGCAAAAAAAAAAGGAGCACAGACAAATTTTGCTCAAATACAGCTGTGGTGAAGAGTTTTACATGTGAACAAATCACAACAGTATATTTAGCCACTAGATTTAATAGATAGTTGTTCAGTCTGTCCAATAGTTTGAGCCTGACTGATCTGTTAAACATTTGTTACATGTTGAGTTACATTTTGTACAGCCTTCCTCTCCAGAAGATTAACTCTGGCGAGCCCCTGTATCGGCACAATGACGGTTGCCGTGTGTGGTTTGTGGTAAACCTGATTTACGGACCATAGAAGTAATTTTCTCAGATGTGCTAAACTTCAACATAGAGCTCCTTAATGATTTGCTCACATATAAGTGGACCTAATGTGTTTTGACATGCCCAGTCCTTGTCTTGTGACGCTGCACAACTGATGTCACTGTAAAGATGAAAACAGCGTGGGGCAAACCTGTCACTGCCATCGCTGACATGACATATGTGCAAGTTGTACTGATGGGGACAACATAATTGTGGATGGAAACGCAGCAGCGGCAACATGATGTCAAGACGAAACCGTGAATTAAAGAGGAGTCACTGCAATGCTGGAAGCACAACGAGGTTACCGAAGCTGTGCAGGGAGGTGGAATTAGAAGTGAAGAAATAATCCAAACAGTTAATAAATTAGTCATCGAAGGGCAAATATCTCACCGTTCTCGTGCTCCAGCCGCTAAAATCTGAGTATTTTTTGCTTTTTCTTGGTTTATTGTACTGTGATTTGAATGTGTTGGTGTTTTGGACTCTTGCTTAGGCAAAATAAGCAAGAAAAAAAAGTCAAATTCTTGAACTGTTTTCTGACATTTCATAGACCAGCTGATTAACCCTCTGAACCCTGTTTTCCACTGCGATATGAAGTCCTGCACCTCTATGGGAACAGCACAGCCATGACTAGAAGTAAAGAGAACCCAGTACGACACAGTTATAGTGCCATAAAACATAAAAACGAAAAAAAAAAAGTTAATTTATTTTACAAAAAAACCCCAAAAAACCTGGAAGCAACATGTTCTACATTTTTCCAAGTTCCCACAGCTGTTACCAATGATCCAAGGAGGTGACCCTACATACATAATGGTGACTCCACATGTGTCTCCTATCTGCTCTGTGTCCACACAGCCTGCAGTTCAGCTGAAAAGTCCCTCAATTTTTGTCTGCCAGTTGCAATTAAGTCACTCATGGCTTCACAGTTGTGCTGAAAATCAAACAATTGTGAGATTTTTAGCAAATCTGGTTAGAAAAAAAAAGATTTATTTTGAGGTCGTTTTTAAATAGGACAGTTGGAATAAAGTAATTTTGATGAAATATAATGATTTTAAGCTGACATTTGGTCAAGTATTCCAACGGAAGCGCAGGTCACTGACGAGAGGTTCAAGGACCGTCTGAAAGTTAAAGACCCAACTATTCCCTTTGTTTTGTATCGTCGGTTTATAGCTGTGATAAATGGTGCAGATGTGACCATATTTTAAAGATAAGACACCTTTCAAACCCGCTGGCAGGTTCTGAGGGTTAATAAGAAATATAATCATCACGTTAATCTTTACTAAAAAAAGATGTCTGTCTTCTGAATTGAACGTTCAAAATAAAGCAGAGAAATCTGTGTAGCTCAGGAAATAACTACAGCCCAGCGAGGGACTGGGTGCTGGAAGCTGCATCAGACCTGACAGAGAGATGCAGCTGACAGGACCTGGCAGGGCTGCAGGGGAGGCTGGAATCTCATTTTGGAATTCCTCATCCAAATCCAGAAGTTTCAGCAGGGGAATCCATCGAGGTGCACGCATGGCTGCGAGCTGAATGAGAGAGGGAGATGAATGTAGTGTGTAAAAGGCGAGAGAACTGAGGTGGAGAGGTGTGGAGTTGTTTATACACTCAAATGAGGCTGTTGGAGACCGGTTGGTTGGAAATTGGACATGATCAATTTCACCACTTAGGTAGGGGTGGAGCTGTGTGTATAACTGCATACTGCTCTGGGGAGCTGTGGATGTTTTATCCAAGTCTTTGATCGGAAGTCTAACCCCGTGTGTCCTCCTGTCCCTCCACAGAATACCAAGGTGACTATTACGGACCAGGGAGTAACTACGACTTCTTCCCCCACGGCCCTCCGTCCTCACAGGCTCAGTCTCCAGCCGAGTCCCCCTACATTCTGGGCTCTGGACCCGGAGCCATGGAAGGATCGGGCCACCACCCTTCAGAAGACCAAAGGTTCACGGACATGATCTCCCATGCGGAGACCCCCAGTCCAGAGCCGGGCTTACCGAGCTCTCTGCAGCCCGTCCCGGGGGAGGCATATGGGGGCGGACCCAGTCCTCCTTTCTCCTTGGCCAGTAACTCCAGCTACAGTGCTCCAATGTCCCACCAAGGCCAGGAGATGGGCGAAACCACAGCCTGGTAAAAGGACAAGAAGATACAGGGACCATTCCTGGGCTGAGTGTCGGCCTAGTTAATTCAGGAGACGAAAAATAAAAACAAAAACAAAAAACATGAAAAAAAGAGACATTGTGGGGTGAAAAGTACAGCTGAAATTTCTACAGAGGACTTTTTAAAATCATGAACTGATTTTCACAGTTGACAAACTGAATCAAGAGTGGGATAGCTTGCAGGAAAAAGTAATACTTGCTGCCCAGTAGACACTCCAAAGCATATCCCTTCCTGGATAACTGGACTTGAAATACTAAAAAAATAAATTTAAAAAATGTGCGATTCCATCCAGCAAAAATGCTTCTCACTTTCCCCTTGTTGTTAACTAAGGTATCTCCTAATGAACACATTAGAGAGAAACGCCAAAGGGGACATGGTTAGTTTTCTTAATTTCTCACCACATTTTATTTTTTTTGAACACATTGCTTCTAAGCAACATTACGTTCCTCATTCTGATGCTAAGTTGCCACTTTACACTTAGTTTTACGAAGACAAAGGTCCTGATACATGCTTTAATGTTCACACACAAACACTTCATATGTTTTGTCGAACACGTTGCTCACTTTAAACTCGTGTGAGACGTCAAATCGAAGGCTGCTTGATAGACACACACACACACACGGAGACACACACACACCTCCAGCACGACTTGCTCTTGCACACACCTCGGCTGTAAGTCCCTTAATGCGCAAAAAGTGTTCTTGATCATAGCTTAAAAGGAGGATGTCTATACCATTATTCAAAACACGGACACAATTATACAGACACTTGTACTCGTGCACACACACACACACACACACACACAAATCTCACACCCATCCAGGCGGCCCTGATAGTTCTGCTCCGCACACTGCTTCACCTGACCTTCCTTTTGTTACTGTCCCTTTTAAAAAACATGTTTTAATGGAAATGATTTTCAAAAGAACATTGAACCCATAATGGAGAATGTCCTTCAACAGCTGAGGTCTCCTTCCTCTAAAGAGAGAAAACAAAAGAGGGGGCAGACAACATCTGTGACATTACCACTGTCTGCTCTGAAGCACTCGTTGCCATCTAGTGGCCATCGGCCTCACAGAATTTAAACAGATCAGCTCCGAGCGGCACAGTCCGGCTGCGGATGGGAACATCTTTGTACTTCAGAGGACAAATTCTAAAAATTTCAAACCTTTTTTTTTTTATAGTGCAGATTAGGGCCAGATGTCATCACGGCTACTGTCAGTATTTGTTGCAACATATTAAAGGAAAGCAAACAAATTTCATCCCATGTTTTCTCCTTCCAGCTCAGTCTTTAAGCGCATCATACGTCACACATCTTGTAATGCCGTCTGTCCACACCGAGTTAGCTGAAATATTGTTTTGAGATCATTTGTGTTTCCTTTGAACATTGTATAAGATCTAGAAAGAATGTGTCTTATTTCTGATGTACGGAGATATTCTTGGATACAAGCGTGAGTGTGTGGGTGCCTGAATGTGGATGCGTGCGGGTGTGCTTGCTCATGTATGTGGGGAAAGGGGCGAGGCTGTATTATTTCTATGTAAATAGCACTGGTAATAAAACCTTCTCTTACAACTTGAAGATGTGGCTTTCTTGTTTCGTACTATCACATTGTCTGTTTCCTTCAGTTTGCAGTTGTGGAAAGTAGCTCAATACAGTAAGATTTTAAGGTAGTTGTTAGTTCCACGTCATATTCCTGATCCACCTCCTTTCAGAGGGAATACCGCACACTTAACTCCACTATGCCTATTTCACATTTACTTTGCTCATTAGGATTTTAGAAAGACACATAATAAGCTTGTAAAATATGATGCATTGCTATAAAACTAACAGCCCAACAGTATGTGAAGTAGTTTAAATTAGCTCCATTCCAACCAGCTAAACCCCATAAATGCTGCACTCTGAAAGGGTAATGAGTTGTAACAACGGTTCTGACTTTATTGACATTAGAAAAAATAATTTAGTGTGGATTTATGGATTAATTATAACTTTTGGGTTGCCAGATTTTACAAAATACCTTTCAGTAGCACCTACTTCTTTGTAAAACTCCACTTTTATGCTACTTATTTTACAGATAAAACTGCATTGAATCTGCATTCACATATTTGTGGGCCACAATGTGCTGCAAACACAAATTTAACTTATTATTAGCGTAGAGAACTGTGATGATGGATATTCTTGCAAATAGCTGCTTTATTCCATCATCAGCATTCACTTGGACCCACTCTTCATTTGGTTCTGTTTCTCTCCAGTCCTGATAGAAATCTCTGGTACTTAAGCTGCTACATGCAGCTACAAACAGCAAGTTGCTAACTTTGTCAATCTGCTGTTTGTTGTGGAAATAGTGTCTAGTAGGTTTATATGAGTTTTGCATTAAAATCAGCTGCTGGAAAATACAGTGACGAGAGCAGTGAGACTGACGTAAAAATCTCTTACAGGTCTGAAAAGATCTGGATGATAATCCTCAGTCATTTTTTGTGCAATTTGAAGTAGAACATTAGAAAAACCAAATGGAAACAGCAAAATTAGAAACAATATTTTGTGGAAAGTTTTCATGTACGATTGAAATGCTTTGTTTTTTCTTTTACTTTTCAGGAAAGAGTCTGATGTCACGCACAGTTAACTCACATGACTGATAAGCTGTTTCATTCATTTTCTTCGCCTTCGGTCAGAATCAAACCTGTCCAATACCAGCTGACGTGGAAGAATACTTACTGTTTTAACGATCGACAACAATTCCTGCAGATCTTGCTCCATTTTTGTCTCGTAGATGCCAAAATTGTGTTTGTTTCTTTATCTTAAAGGTTTTTCAGCAATTGACAAACAACTGTGCTGGAGCAAAATTCCATACCAACGTGACATTTATTATGCCAAAATGGCATGTAAGATTTTTTTTAGTATTTCCGAAACCTTAGCATGAACCCAAAAGAATGCAAAAAGCATGCAGTTTCCAGGGAATATTACAGTATACAAGTACTATTCTGGCTTAAATATTCTACAAAGCAATGCAGCAGTGATACACATAATAAACGAAAGTGGACAGCAACTAAGACAGCTCTGCTCTAATGTGTCTTCTTTTTCAATTTAAGTCTAACGTTTCGTTTTCGACTAAGATGGAAACGGTATGTGAGGAATGCAAAATTTGGTCTGATATGAGGCAAGTAGATGCCGGTGGAAAAGGGACTGAGCACAATGAGCTTGTGGGTTTTCAGGAAAAGCAGCATTATTACGCCGAGCAGAGCGTATGAAAAGTTATACACACTGTTTTTATTCACACAAAAGTATATTTAACAATACTGAATATTCTGTCTAGGATGGAATTTCAAACACAGCCTTGATTTTATCTCTGTTTTTTTCGACTCTCTAGTTTACTCCCACCAAAGCCAAATTCACTTTTTTTCTCCCCTAAAAGCACTCTTCAAATTTGCTTGACAGTTTTATGGAAACATTGGTGCTGAAAGGACACTGAAGAGATGTGAGACTGAACCAGAACCTTCTGTAGATCTGAAAAGAAGCTGCAGACTTAAGCGATGTTGGGATTATCAGTCCCAGTAAGAAGCACGACTCTCTGGATTGAAAGCGATCCCTGAAGACTTGTTTCCACTTTTCTTTCGTAGATGGACAAAGTTTTGTTCTTTAATATGTTTCTAGCAGTTGCCCTGCACCTGCTCCATGTTCCATATTGCATACTTTTCTTCTTTTCTTGCAGTATGTACTGCAGTCGCATTTACTATGGAATTATATTTGTGCCACAATCTTGAGCAAACGAAAATCAATTCTGCGATCAAAACTATTACTGCTATGTTTGCAACTATCAACATACATGCATGATCATGCTGTCTTTCACTCGGTTTTGTCATTTATGCTCTCACAGATCTCCATTCTGTGCGCTCAGCTACACATTCACGCTCGCTTGCGTACAACACTAATGATGTGTTCAAGCTCAACTCTGCCTGCATGTTTGTTCAACTTGGCACAGCGTTACGAATGTGCCACAAAACCAGCCAATCACAACCTTGCACTGGGTACTTGACCCTGTCCAATCAGGTGGCTTTTTCGGCCATGCTGTAAAGAGTGACAACAAAATAAACTGGAGTGGTGCAATTAATGGTGCTACAATACCTTTGGGTGAGAATTTAATTTTTTTTATTATTGTATTATATATAATAAGGACTATTTCTTCATTCTTGTTTAAGTGCTCAGGCTAGCCAAGCTGAACAATGTCATTAGAACCTGAACAATAACATGAAAATGGTGCAGCACGGCACAGTAGTTGGTATCACTGAAATATTTTTACTTCAAATTAAATCGACTTTATTGTCATTTTGCTGTACATACAACAGCAATACAAACTAGACGAGAGATCGTTTCCTCAGGATTCAATAACTAAAAGCAATTAAATAAAGAAGTGTTTGCATATCTGGATCAGCAGTTCAACATTCTGACAGCTTGTGGAATGAAGCTGTTGAAGCTGCTGATCATTCTGGAGGTTCTTCCTTTAATGTTCCAGAAACGTTTCCCTGATGGCAGCAGTTCAAACAGTTTATGGAGAGGCTGTGAGGAGTCCCTGACAGTGTTCAGTGTCCTGCTCCTGCAGCAGCTCTGGGAAAGTTCAGAGCTAGCTGCCTGTCTGTCTGTCTGTCTGTCCACCTGGAACGATGTCGTCCTCTCCAGCTGTATGTCCATCTGGGATGTTGTCATGGAGCCATGCCTCCACAAAAGCAAACACACAGCAGTCCCTCCACTCTCTGCAGGTTTCTCCCAGCAAACGTAGCTCGTCCAGCTTGTTGTTGCGTGACGGTCCTGCTGCTCTGGAGGGGTTAGCCTTTAGCCTGGCATGGATCCCGGCTCTCTTCCTCCTCCTTTGTTTACGTTCGTACCGTTTGCGCTTCCTTCTCTCTCGGGAAACAGCCAGCGTAGTTAGCCAAGAGAGTAGGATGTCCAAAGCTGATATGATGTGAAATAAAAATATTTCAGTGATACCAACTACTGTGTCGTGCTGCACCATTTTCATGTTACTGTTCAGGTTCTAATGACATTGTTCAGCTTGGCTAGCCTGAGCTATTTAAACGAGGACGAAGAAATGACTTTAACTGTTTTGCTTGCTTTAACTGTACTCTGGCAAAACAATTTCCTTCGGGATGAATAAAGTTTATCTTTATCTTTATCTTTATCTTTAAATAGTCTTTGTTCTAATACAATAATAAAAAAAAACTTAAATACTCACTGAAAACATATTGTTACACAGCATTAATCGCACCACTCCAGTTTATTTTGTTGTCACTTTTTACAGTGCTTCCGAGAAGCGGCCGAAATAGCCACCTGATTGGACAGGGTCAAGTACCCAGTGCAAGGCTGTGATTGGCTGGTTTTGTGGCACATTCGTAACGCTGTGCCAAGTCAAATGTACAGGCGGAGTTGAGCTTGAACACATCATCAGTGTTGTACGCAAGCGAGAAAGACACAGCGAGCGAACGTGAATGTGTAGCTGAGCGCACAAATTGGAGATCTGTGAGAGCATAAATGACAAAACCGAGTGAAAGACAGCATGATCATGCACGTATGTTGATAGTTGCAAACATAGCAGTAACAGTTTTGATCGCAGAATAAATTTTCGTTTGCTCAAGATTGTGGCACAAATATAATTCCATAAGGTCGTTGCTATTTTTACCTGTAGTGAGTTAGATTTTGAAAACACTAGCACGTACTTTGTGGAGGGGGAGCAGAAAGCTGTGTGAAAGGCGTCCAATGGCGGGCGGGTATAACTGCGATCTATATCCGATGAAACAGGCTAATGCGCCAAAGCAGTTGCTGGTAACAAGCCTGACTTGTATGGTCTTATTTTGATATTTTGCAACCTTATTATGTTTGCTTCAAATTGGTTTGGTCATGAAATGGAAATGTGGCTATAGTTGTTTGATCTTTTGTTCGTACCAGAAATATTGATTACTGCTGCTTTTGTTAAATTATAAATGCAGTTCTTTAGCTTGTAGTTATGAGCTAAGTGGTTCTGTATCCAGTTAACATGCAACATGAGCATCAAGACGAAGAAAGCATGAATTAAAAACTCTCTCGCCCATTACTTAAATCCCGTTAACACTGGTGGAGGCCGAGCTTTTCACAAGGCCCTCAGGCACAGACCCCAACACGAGAAATCCCCTGCTTGCATGAAGCTGACTCCAGACCAGTGCCTTTGGGCAGCCCTGTCCCTCTCCAGGTCCCTTGACCCCCCACCTTCTCATCCCCTTATCCTCCTCTTTATCCCCTCCTCTGGCTCCTCATCCCCTCCTCTCTCAGTGGGGCCAGGTGGGCAGACGTGGCCCAGGTCTGCAGTAATTTTCCCCCTGACTGGTTTTAATGTAAAGGGTAATGTGAGAGGAGACAGGCAGACACTGTGTGTGTGTGTGTGTGTGTGTGTGTGTGTGTATGTTCTCATAAACACACTGAGGTGAATGTGGGCCTCAGCTTCTACCAGTCCATTACCAAGAAGCTCTACATCCTCTTTATTTATTTCGTCTTTGCTCCCTCTGTTTACTCTCTAGAGTTTTTT
>NW_007579640.1:114301-129684 GCF_000690725.1 Stegastes partitus | reverse complement strand
TACCACTACAACTACAAAAACGTGTAAAATGATCCAAAAAAAAGATGCAAAACAACCACAAAAAATGCAAAATGACCAAAACTAGATGCAAATTGACTGGAAGGAGACTCAGAATGACCATAAAGAGAAGCAAAATGACCACCAGCAGATACCAAACAACTACAAAAACACACAAAACAACCGGGAAAGATGCAACACAACCACAAAAAATGACCAAAGAAAGACGCAAATTGACTGAAAAGAGACTCAAAATTACCGTAAAGAGAAGCAAAGTTAACATCAAAAGATGCAGAACAACCAAAAAAGATGCAACACAACCACAGTGTCAAGCAACCACAACCATAAAATTACATGGAATGACCACAAAGAGATGCAGAATAACTACAAAAACATCCAAAACAACCGAAAAAAGATCCAGCAAAACCACAAAAAATGCAATACGATCAAAAACAGATGGAAATTGACTTAAAAGAGACACAAAATGACCAATAAGAGATGCAAAGTGATCATAAAAAGATGCAAAATGACCACCGACAGATGCAAATTGACTGAAAAAAGTCTCAAAATTACCACCAAAAGATGCAAAACAACCAAAAAAGATGCAAAATGACCACAAAATTACATAGAATGACCACAAAGAGATGCAAAATAACCATAAAGTGACGCAAAACCACAAAGAAGACACAGAACAACCACAGAGAGGCCCAATATGAGCCTCCAGATGTGTGGAATGGGTGTCACATTGCTTGGAATAGATTCAGCATGACCACAAAGCAATGCAGAATTATCACAAAGGGATAAAACAGACACAAAGAGACGCAAACTAACTATAACGAGACTAAATGACCAGAAAGAGAAGCAAACAAACATAGTTCACAGTTGGTTTGTGTCTCAGTTTTGCGTCTTGCAGCCTTTTGTTAGTGTGTTTGTCTTTTCTATCAGAACATGTAAAGTTGTGTATTTGGCCTTCATCTGCTACACTTGAGCTTTAAATCCAAGTCTATCCACCTTAAACCACACCAGAGTTAAAGTCAAGGCCTCTTTTTTTAATTTAAAGTCTCCATCATACAAAAATCCGACGTGCAGCGGATACGAGAAACTTTAAAATCACTTCTAACTTCTCAGGTTTAACTTCATGTGTGTTTCCTGCTACAGACGATTTCTCATTTTCTACCTGCAGGTCTAAAAGTCTGTTGATCAGCTGTGAAGGTAAAACATCAGATTTCCACAAAGCGACAGAAATCAGACGTAGTTCAGTCATAACGTCGTCTCTACTGATCGGCTACAGAGAAACAATACGAGCATCAGAGACAGAACAGAAACCAGACTCACTGCTCTCGCTTTCAGGTTGACACAACATCTGAACTCGTCTCATTCACACCTCTACACTTCACTGTTTACACTGAAACTGGATTTAAAATGACTGAAATTAGTCGATCAACAGAAGTTTAACCTACAACTATTTCAAAACTGCTTTTTTTAAGCACTTTTTTACACAAAAGTGACAAATATTTGCAGCTTTCAGTCACAAACGTGAGGATCTGAATGGAAGGTTTTGCTTTATTAAAACGTTTTCTCGCTGTTTTATCTGTTGTTTTTCTGTCTTCAAAGATTATTTTTAGGGCGGTTTACACCTTTTTTCTGGAAATGCGTGGGAACAGAGCAGGAGAGTGACCTGCAGCAAAAGGTTTCATGATTATTTTACTGTTTTATTATAAATTTACCTGCTTTTTTATTTTATTGTGTTTGTTTTTAATCTGTAAATAATCAGTATTTTGTGGTTTCGGACTCTCATTTAAAGACATTACACGGAGCTGTGGAAATCATAATACAATTGGACTTTTCACAGTTGTCTGCCACTTCATAGACAAAACAATTGATGAGCTCGTTCCTCTACGTGGAGACGTTTTGCTGCCTCTACGAACGTCATTAGCGACTGAGCTCCTGTGAAAGACGTGAACTTCTCCTTTAAATGAACCGTTCCCTCGTTTCACCTCCCCGCAGACAGACACCTGCTCATTAGCAGGAAGGAGTGCGCGCCGTGGAGGAACGTACCTGCTTCTCGCTGAGCGCTGTGATCTTCGCTTGAAGTTCGTGGAGCTGCTTCTTCAGATCTGCGTTCTGAAAAGCAAAACAGAGCCTGTGAGTGTGTGTGGAAGCTCGGCGTGGTGTTTCAGAGTCTCGTAGAGCGGCGGTGAGTTCTTACCTGAGGGTCCTGCTTCATCTGAGCAACCAGTTTCTGCAGAAGAAGAAGAAGAAAAAGACAGAGTGAGAAAAAAACAAAAAACAGGAACCACAGCAGTGACATCTGCTGGTGAGAAACAGGAACTGCGAGCAGATGAGCGGCTGCCAGCAGAGCAGCTGCAGCTTCAGAGCTGCACAAACTAACGCTGCTTTTCTCTCTTTCTGTCCACACTGAGGACACAGCCATCTTGTTTGAATAACCTTTATTTAACTGTCGGGTTCTGGCTGCAGGAATCTAAACGTGCAGCGGGAGTTAACGCAACGCACAAGACTCAGAACAATCGCACAGTTTCTGCAGCTTTAACGGTGAACTCCCCGAGGACCAGCGCGCTCCCTCCTCCTCCCTTTGTTTGGTTTAAACACCAACATCAGCACATATGGAAGTATTTACTATTGCAGGACTCAAGAAGTCCACGTTTTTGCCTAAAAAATGCCTCAATTTTCTGGTAATTCTTAGAAATTGAACACCAGAGCCACCTAAAGACAAACTGTTCAAGTAATGAGGCCAGTAAATCAGTTCTGCAGCGTTTCTAAAAGGGAAAGTTAAAGGATGACAAATAAATGGAAATAAATCATCTATTCTTTTAGTTTTAGTTTGACAAAAACTACTTTAGTGTGTATATTTCTGACTAGGAAACTGTTTAAATGAATACTAATTTAACACAAAAAATAATAATACTACATTTTAATTTTAGAATAATTATAATAAATCAGAAAGATTTCATATTGTTGCGTTTATTCCAGATTCTTTCTTTGTATTTATTTCTCACATTTTTCATGTCAACTCAATCTATGAAGTTTAAAAACACTGTTTTTCTTTTCGGTGAACAAAAATCTTACATTTGTATTTCAGTGTGTATCAGTGGCGGCTGGTGAACATGTTTGGTGGAGGCGCAGTCTGTAAATGAGCTTTTATTTAAAATCAGAAACTACAATATGAGTAACATCAACTATTTACAGGAATGCAAATGTTCTACCTTTGGAGGATATTCTGATCATGATCTAATTTAACATTATCCAGACTGACCAGAACTAAATGTCAAAACCAGTCATCAAACTTTTATCTATATTTACAGGATCTGAACAAACTCAAAACACAGAAATAATGAAAAAAAACACTATTCAGGGCTCCAGACTGACTCTTTCACTGGTAGCACCAGTACGACCCACTTCCTCATTTTGTTGCACCTCCCACCTGGTCAAAGGCAAAACATATGACTTTCTGAACATCTTGTTATCGATAGACGATTTCCTGATGTTCCCTGAACGCCCCACACAGCAGACTGGTAGCTGCTGTTTGGTGGCTGTGGTCTGACAGGTGTGTGACCAAAAATGACTTTAAAAATAATAAACTAGGGCGTTCTCAGGTCAGATTTGTCTGAGGTTAAACCCAGTTACATGAATTCTACACGCGGTCTTTTCTACGAGCAGCCTTCTCTCCTCTGACAGCAGGTCGATGCATTAAGCGTCACGACAGTAGCTGTGATCTAGAAGCGGAGGAGCTGAAAGGCCGCAACAGTGTCAGAAAGCTCAGTCGTAAGAACGTCGAAGGACAGTTTTGATATCCAACCACAGGAGACAAAAGCAAATAAAGACTAAATTAATTGGCTTGCAGCAAAAGTGGACGGGTCCGGGACGCACCGAGCTGCATCCCGTTAGAAAGTCTGCAGCTGCCAATCAGAGTCCGGGCCGAAGTCACATGATCACGAAAAGTTTTCAAGCTACATACACGCTCATGTGGCCGCAACCAGGAAGTGTAGAATTAGTGAACACGCAGTGAAGACTAATATTAAATCTGTTAATAATATAAATATTGTTAATATGGCAAAAGAATATCAACGTTATTATTAATTTTATTATTTTGTTATAATTAATTCAAATCTAATTTTACGTTTAAGATCTGCTTTTGATCTGGTCAGTAGTAGTGTATTAACCAGCCGCCACTGGACTGTTTCTAAATGTTGTAAAATCACTAAACTGTTCAAATCAACACAAATTTACCAACAAAAAAATATTTTCAATTATATAAATCTTCCAAAACTATTTGTAACTGAAGTTTTTATTGTATTTTGCAACAATCAGAATAAAACCAGAAAGATTACTGTCATGTTGTTTTATTTACTTTGAATTATTTCTGACAAATCTTTCACATTCTTCATTTGTACTTAATTTCTGAAGTAGAAAAACTTAAAAATCGTACATTTTTACTTTAGCGTGTATATTTCTGGATGTTGTACAACTGCTTGACACTTTTTAAATCAATAATAATTATAATTTAGTTTCTTATTGTTTAGTGACTTCACATTATTTCTATTATTATTTAAATAACAGATAAATGTGTCTGTAAAATAAAAAGTTGTACATTTACTTTGCCTACTTCAAACTATTCTGATGTTATATTTTACACTTGAACACTGTTTGTCAGGTTTTGACCGTTAAAGGATCATATTGAGCAAATCAATCATCTGTACTGGAAAACATGTTTTATTTTAGCTGCACAAAAAAAAATTAGAAATTTTACTGAAACACTGTTTTGTTTCTGAGTCACCTCCAAGTTTTCTGACACTTTAAAAAAAATTTTCTTTTTTCATACGAGCAGCGTTGTCGTGGAGCCGTTTTAATCTGGATGTCACTGTAGGAGTTTTAGCTCCTAAACAAATGGAGAGAGAAGGCTAGAAGCTAACGTTGCTAACATGCTGGAGCTGATAAGCAGCAAACGATGCTTTGATAGAACGTCCAGGTGGAACTCGAAGCTTTAGAGTTTCTGCTTCTGAACCTTGAGAAGAAAACACGAAGCATCACAGGCCGAGCCGGCTGTAATATTCTCCGTCTAATATCTCAGTGGCTGTCGGCCCCTCGACGCCTCACATATTAATCACGGACCTCTTTGCTTCATAAAGACGTTTTTCAGCCTCTGACTTCATGCAGCCTGAACCCGGTGACTCGACGCTGACGGACGGACTTTTAACATTTCGTTTCTTTTTAAAACTGTCCTCTTGAAGCTTCCCTCTGAGAAACTCGTCTTTGTGCTCGAGCAGAACCATTTTTTTGTGAATGAATCCCTGGTAGGAAAAAAAAAATGAAGCAAAACAGGCAGCCTTAAGGCCGGGGCGAACAGCGGTTGCGGTTCTATTCAGACTACAATAGGAACACGTCGGGCTGCTGCAGACGGTCACTTTGCCCCTCGTGTCGAACACCGAAAAACTCCGGCGGACGTTTCTGAAAGGCTGCGACTCTGCAGACCGGGCTGTAGCACAGCGTCTGTGATTATTCCTATTCTTGAGGTGAGCCGAGAACAGGCTACCTGGAGAATTCTCAATAAAGTTTGCCTCCGACTGGCACCACACTATATTTTTAAAAGTCCTTCTGGTGCCAATCACAGGAAAAGCAATCAGCCTCTTGGGGTGAAAAATTAGCGTTTAATGGTCGGTGGAACATCGGAGACGACAGGAGCGTGGACATTTTGTGACCGAACTTGCACCATCATATAACTGGTTTGTATTGTTCTATCAAAGCAGGGTTGTACTAATGAAGACCACATATACTTAGCAATGAACCTGCAAAATCTCAGGACTTTAGCTACAATATTTTTAAAGCTATGGCACTTCAAACTTTGCTCCACAGATTGGCGTGAAGAAAATAGTGTCAAAATTAACATGACTCCAGATTAGTTACTTTCTGTCGTCTCTCTCCCCTTTTCTAGTTTTTTCTCCAAGTAGGTGTGTCACATTTACACAATGCAACCATGGATGTACACACTGTGTTGCCACTACTTTGTTTATTATTATTATTTATGCATATGTTTAGTGCTGCTGTGAAAGATGCTGCTGTTGTAACATCGGGAGTTTCTCCTGGCGTGGGGAGCAATAAAGGATTATCTTATCTTAACTCAAAAGCTAATGCTAGCTATGAGCCCAGATTGTACACATGATCGATTTAATCAATATTCATCACTTTAAAACAAAAATCTCTCCAACTGAAGATGGCTAGGAGTTGGGGATTTTTACTACGACCCTTTACTACTTTATGCAGTTTACAAAGTTAAAGCCGAGCTCGCAGGAAGCAGTCAGAACAAGGAGAGGTTCTCGCGTGGAGCCCAGTGGCTCTGCTAACCCAGTAACCCAGTGGCCCGGAAACCAGTCTCACCTGATGGATCTGGATCTCCACCTTCAGAGCCTCCTGTAACGTCTGTAATTCCATCATGGATCCAGTCAGTCTGCCAGCCGATCGATCAGCCTGCACACAAACACCACGGGGAGGACGGACGGGGGGGTGTAAACAGCAGCTTCGACAGGAATCGCCCGCTCTGTGGTCGCCGTCGCGGCCGTCGTCATGGATACGTGACGTGCAGCCGTACGGGACCGGGCGGTGATACTTTATCGTCAAGGTGACACAAGGTCACGGCAGGTCCAGATTAAATATCAGCACAGGTGTGAAGTAAACAAGCAGCAAAAGTTTCAGGCTGCAAAAGTACTTTTCCTCAGGAGTATTATTACTGTATGAATACTGCATATGTGGATGTATTACAGCTGTAATCAATACTGTACATGTGGACGCATCAGCACTGGATTTATACTGCATGTGTGGACGTGGTATCACTTTCATTAATAGAGTATATGTGGACGTATTACTGTATTAATACTGCATACGTCAACAAATTACCTTAGCACAACAGTATATGTGAAAGTATTAATGCTGTAATTAATACTGCATATGTGGATGTATTATTACAGTAATAATATTGTAAATGTGGATATACTGCTATTGTTTTATCACTGTATATGTGGACGTATTATTACCGCAAAATTACTGTATATGTTTATTAATTACTACTGTACATGTGGACAAATTATTACTGTAATAACACTGCATATGTGGATGTATGATTGCCATAATATTACTGTATATGTTTATTACTGTATTACTACTATATATGTGGACAATTACTACTACAAATATGAACATATTACAACTGTAATTAAGACTAAATATGTGGTTTATTATTATTGTATAACTACAGTCAAAGTAAATGTATTACAACAGTAATACAATATATGCAAAACTATTTATACCGTAATTTATTCTGCATATTGTGCTAATGTGGGTGTATTATTACTGTAATAAATACGATATATGTCGCCATATTATTACTCTAATTAATACTGTATTTGGACATATAACTACTGTATTAACACTGTAGATATGGACGTGCTGTTACTGTATTATTACTGCATATTTGGGCATATTATTGCTGTATTATTACTGCATATGTAGACATACTTTTACCGTAATTAATACTGTATATTAGACATGTCATTATTGTATTAATATTCTATATGTTGACTTGTTGTTACTATAATACATACAGTAATATGTGTGCTTTTACCTTAACACCGTCTCCAGTAGGAAAACCATCCAACTGAAGCATTAAAGTGCCGCTGCAAACAAACAAAAACACACAAGACAGCAAATTAGTACGATTCTACAACAAGGTAAACAAAAGCTTTTCATTACGATTACAACAGTCAAACAGAGTGAAAGAAAACTGTCTTTAATATTATGTTTGAAACATATACGTTGCTGTGTAATTAAATTAAATAAGTTGCTTCATTGAACAATCAAAACACATTACGTTACAAGCCTTTCCATTATTACGTAGTTGTACTTACATATAAAAATATATTAAACATAACTTTAATGTTATTGAAAAAATGTATTTAATTCACAATTATCATTTAAATACAAAATAAATCTAACTATGAAGCTTAGTTTACGCTGATGGAGGTCGTAAAACTGCTAAATTAATGCTAAATAAACATTTAACAACAGTTTTAATCCTCAGTGGGACAAACTAACTAATAATCACAATAAAATCAAGCATTTCGTTGCTTTATGGCATTGTTTATCTGCACTTTGTAACACATCATATGTGACTTTAAATCTTAAATAAAATCAGTCATACCAAGTAAACACATCTGTAAAATTAAATAACTTAAACGTGAATGTATTTTACACCATTGTGGCTCAATTAGTTACTTCAGTATTACTGACTTCACACAGAGTAAATGTATTTAATTACCAAACTTAATTACATGCTGTCTGCCTCTTCATTAACAGTTTAATTAGTCAGTAAATTAAAGTTGCTTAACTGCGTTTTTTTTTTTTGGTTTCCTGAATTCTGACTTGACAGTAAATGTTCGACAGAGTCAACGTTGCTTTAACTGAGACAAGTTGGTTCACTGATCTAAAACACAAAGTTGTTTAACGTTTTTTATGAAATTTTCATTGACTTTTAAACCTTGTGGATGCATCTTCACCTACTTATTGAACTCAAACACATAATATAACCTTTTCTGCAAACTAAAAACAAGTTACAATTAAATTTAAAATGTGTCAGAAATAACTTTTATTTTATTACAAGACAGTTTCAAAAGAGCCTTGAAATTAGAAGTTTATATGCAACTTTGCACTATGAAAACTAACCATAATTTCACTCTTAAATAGCTCATATTTAAAATACATGATAATAACTATATAATAAATATAAAGCTCCTTCTCCAGTTATAGTTTATAGAGGATATCTTAAGCCGTACACGGTTTAGGTGGCTCTTAATCGCTTTAGTGTTTCACATTTCTTGTATTTTAAACTTGTCTCATCATCCTGTTTTGTGTTGCTTTAATATTTTTTGTAATTTTGTTTTCTTCGACAAATTGATTTATTTTTGTTGCTGCCAGACTGTAAACGTGTACAAAACTTAGTTTGTTTTAAACATGCTGCGGGAATAAACTTGATTTAATTTGATTAAACTAACACAGGCTGCTTCATTATTATCAAACGTATCAGAATTCAAGTCACGCTATAATTTTAAAATCGTTATTTCAATGAATGATTATAAGAAGGGACTCACCACCTGGCTGTGGGACTGGACTCCACCCCTCTGTGCTGCCCTGCAACACGAAACAAACGCACACTGTGAGCTCCGACGTCTAACAAATAACAGCAGGTTCACAGCAGCAGAGAAACAACAACAACAAGGACGGACATTATTCCAAGTCACATCTCAGGTCTTTAGAGCACCAGTCGGAGTCGTTCGGACTTTATTGTCCCAGCAGGGGAAGTATTTTTAACTGGACTGTACATCACGGAGCTGTAAGTCTCCGGGTCGGCCGGTCGATACGCTCACATCAATCTCCGGTGTAACTTTCATAAGGAGGAAAGTTTACGTGGACTCCAACTAACTTCCTTTTATTGTTGGCCAAAAACTTTGCAAACAGCAAACTGGATATCAAATACCAGTAACCAACATGCAGGTCATTTAAAACAGCAGCTAACTTTCCCAAATTCTGCATCACAGGAATATTCACAGGTTAAAGCTGGTCCACTTTGAGTCTGTTATCATTTCTGTATTAAAGATTATTTATCATACCTCAAACACTACCTTTCTAAGTCGATTTAGAATTAATTTAGGCTAATAAGGCTGCTCTCCTGCTGCCTTTTTATTCCCCGCGATCAATCGATTGGTTGAAAAGTCAGTATGATTTCAGCAACACCAACATTTTCTTTAGTTGACTGCAGCCCTAATTAGCAGAAGGTCATAAATAATAAAAATACTGCATCATAAGTGAAAGTCCTGCATTCTGAACTCTACGTCAGTACACAGCTATTATCAGCTTCGTGTAGTTACAGCTGTGCAGTAAAATGTCTCCTCATATCTGACTTCATGTGAACAACACGAACCAAAACAGACCAAATGGACGTATACAGATGTAGTTCACACACACACACACACACACGAGGCAGCTGGTAGAAATCCAGCCAAATTATATCGTCAGCTGGCTCATCTTAAACACATAAATTTACTCTTTGAAAACAGCCTGAAGCCTCTCAGACTCGAAAACCTTCACTTCAGCAGAAATACTCCATTCAAGGCAAAAAGCCTGCATTCACAATTCCCACCAAACTACAGCAGCATCATCAATAACGTGTACTTTAAAGCACTCCATAACCGGTAAAAAATGTCACATCTGGTTTAATACGGACACATAATGGAGGAGAAAACAAGAAAAAAAACTATCTATTTTGAAAACATGATCGTTTTTTTAACCTTTGGTAGCTTAAAAAAATGATAATATTCTTAATATTTCCCGTTGAAATGCGGTTTAGTACGAGTACAAAACATAGAATGTATTTTAATAAAGTACAAGCACCGTAAAAGTACACTGAAGTCCTAACAGTAGCTTCCAAAACTGGTTCTGTGTTGTTCTGGGACTCATCTAGGTTTGTTTTTTTTAATCCCGCTATAATAACAAATCCGATTTGACTTGGTTACACTCCTCCACTGATGTATTTACTTGTCATGCAGACACCCTGAAGTCACCGAGGCAGACGGTAAATCTTTTAGAAACACTTCCTCCTACTCCACCTCCACAAAGCGCCTCCAACTATCGTCTAAATACGACCAGGTGAGAAGTTTAACGGCTTCTTTTTTTTTTTTTTTTCCTGTGACTCTTTAAAACAAAGTGAAGTCGACCAGTCACAACCACAGAGGGAGCTTTTACTTTTAACTGGTTTTGTTTTAATACATTCTAGAGGAGAAATAACTCAAGAGCAAAGTTTGGAGGGAAAAAGATCTTAACAGTTCTCTGTAGCGCCCCCTGGTGTGCTACATGAGAAACATTAACATAAGGTCTGTAAGAAAGTTTTCAGAATTAATAGCAACCTGTAAGTGTGTGAAATTGGAGCCAAGCTATGGGCTGAGTTCCTCCACAGGGTCACCAGATTAATGATTTATTATTTATCACAAACCCATCAGAGAAGTTTAAAGTGGAAATGATTTTAGCTCGTCAGAGAACAGGTTTAATTTTTACTATGTGTTGGATGTTATAAGAATATTACAGGTTTAGTTCAGGAACATGGAACTAAAGTACTCATTCAGTGCAATGAAATTACAATATTTCCTTCAAAATGTAGAGGAGTACAAGTATAAAGCCGCAGAAAATGGAAATACTCAAGCAGCCAAACCTTATACAAATTGTACTAACACAAAAACTAACAGCTGTCCGGTGAAAGTAGTGCAGCAAAAGGTACATTTTCTCTAGAATATAGCGGAATACAAGCAGGCAAATACTCAACACTTCAGTTTTCTAGTTACCAAGTATTCACAAAAACTATTAAACAACAACTACAGCATTCAGATGAATGTAGAGGAGTAAAAAAATACAATATCACCCTTTGTTTTTGCATTTAACTCCCACGTTTCGGAGAAAAAGTCCACTATTTTCATCTGAAGTGTAGTGGAGTACATGGATAGAGCAGCAGGAAAAGGAAATACTCAAGTGCTTCCATTTACAACTACTTTAAAACTGTACTTTCAAACTACAACCCACAGTCTAAAACCTGCAACAAGAGGTTCAAAGTACTCTGATTTCTGTTTTATACTCACTAAATGATTTTCTACTACGTTAATCTGATCAAATGAATGTAGTGCCAGAAAAAGTACAAATACGGTGAAGCACAAATAGAAAGTAGCAGAAAACAGAATAACTCAAGTACTGCAGTTTCACAAATACCACAAAACTGTACTTTACCTCACAAGATGAAACACGTGATCGTGACTACTCAGTGTTTTGTTTTGTATTTAAAAGCTTTAAGTAAACACAGACAGTAACTAAAGTATTCCCATGAATGTAGAAATACAGTAAAAAGTACTTTAAAGTACTCAGTTAGTAAACCACACTCTAACACATGTGACAGAGAACTCTGATAAAAGCTTGTATGTTTCTTTTTTGAGTAAAATCTCATGTAGTAAGAAGTATAAAGGAGCAGGAAATGGTACTCTTGAAGTAGTTATATTTCTAAATATCTAAAAAATGTACTTTGTACTCTAAGTTGTTATTACACAAAAATAAACTAAAGAATTCTGATGAATGCAGTGCAATAAAACGTTCAATAAGTTGCAGAAGATGGAAATACTCATGTACTTCCATTTACAAGTACCACAAAACTGTACTTCTACACATCTGTAGTGTATTAGTACTCATGAGAAACTACTTCATTACTACAAACCACAATCTAAAACCTGTGACAGGAGCCTCAAACTACTCTGATCAGCTGCTTGTGTTTTTAAGTTTAGTGTCAGTTGTAAGTACACAAAAATAAACTGCACAATATTTCCTTCTGAAATTTGGCACAGTACAAGTATAAAGTAGTACAAAACAAAAATACTCAAATACAATTTCCAAGAACCTAAAAAGTAAGTCATGTATTGGTTAGTACTTGTGAAAAACTACTTCATTGCTAAAAGCCACATCCTGAAACTTGCAACAAGCAGCTCTAAGTACTCTTAAAATCCTTAAAAGTTTTTATTTGATAAAAAATGTAGTAGCATAAAAATACTCAAGTCAATCTAAGTATCAAGTAAAAAGTAAAAGAACTCAGATGAACGTAGTGGAGTACAAGTACAACATAAGAAATATTTGAGAACTTCTATTTTTAAAGTGCCTGAAAACTAAGTACTGTATTGGTACCAGACAAAAACTACTAAATTAGTAAAAGCCACAGCCTGAAGCCTGCAATAAGGACACCCGAGTACTCTGTAGAACGCTTCTAACAAAAATGTAGTATAAGTATATGAACACTCAAGTACTTCCATTTCCAAGTACCTAAAAACTGCACTTTGTACTTTGTTCTGCTTCCTAAAAGTAACATGTAAGTGTTAAAAAACAAAAAAGGAACTTAAGAACTTAGATGAATGCATGTAGTACAAGTATAAAGCAGCAGAATATGGAAATACTCAAGTACTTCTATTTCCCAAGCATCTAAAAGCTCAGTACTGTACTAGTACTACAGAAAAACTAATTAGTAAAAGTCACCACCTGCAACTAACAACAAGAGGCTCTCGGCAGCTTATATGTTTTTATTTTATGTAAAACCTTAATAAAAAGTACAAACTCCCCTCTGAAGTTTACTGTAGTATAAGTATGAAGTAGCAGAATATGGAAATATTTAAGTACTTTTAATTTCAAAGCACCGAAAATCTAAAAACTGTCTTAGTAATACAGCAAAAGTACTTAATTTGTAAAAGTCACAGCTTGAAAACTGCTATAAGGAGACCTGAGTACTTTGTTAAAACTTTCAAGGGAAAATGTAGTGAAGTACAAGTATAAGAATACTCAAGTACTTTCATTTCCAAGTAAAAACAAAGTACTGTATTTGTATCAGACAAAAACCACTTAATCAACTATAAGCCACGGCCCTAAACCTGTGTCAACGGGACCACAGTAGTCTAATAAAAGTTTCTAAGGAAAGTGTAGTAGAGTATGAGTATGAAAATACTTGATTACTTCCGTTTTCCAGTAACTAAAACTGTACTTAAGGCTCTGCCTTCTTGCTTTGTTTCTTAAAAGCATCATGTAAACGTCAGATACACAAAAGCAACTCAAGAGTTCAGATGAATGGAGTACAAGTATGAAGCAGCAGAAAATGGAAATATTCAAGTACTTTCATTTCCAAGTACCTACAAAGTAAGTAATGTATTACTGCTGGCAAAAAACGACTTAATTAGATAAAGACCCAGCCTGCAGCCTGAAACCTGCAATAAGAGAATAAGTAGGGGAACTGGGTATTCTGATAAAAGTTTATGTTCGTCTTCTATCAAAACTGTAGTAGAGTATAAACAGATAAATACTTAAGTACTTCCTCTTTCAAGGACTTAAAACAGCACTGTTGACTGCCTTTTTGTTTTGTTTCTTAAAAGCATCCTGTCAATTACAAAAGAACCAACTGAAGACTTCTGATGAGTGTAGTGGAGTAAAAGTGGAAGGTAGCAGAAAATATAATACTCAAGTACTTCTATCTTCAAAGTACCCATAAACTAAGAACTATATTCGTTACAGACAAAAACTACTTTCTTAACAGTATAAAACCTGCATCAAGAAAAACAAAAAAGTAGTTGAATACAAGTGTAAAAACACTGAAGTACTTTCATTTACAAGTACCTACAACTATAAGTTATACTCTCAAAGGCATCATGTCAAGTGAAATTGCAAAAACACAACTTAGCAGAAAAGAACATGAAAATACTCAAGTACTTCTACTTTCCAAGTACCTATAACCTAAGTACTACATTAATTGTAGACATAAAGTACTTATTTTAATCACAAGTCACAGCACAAAACCTACATCAAAGGCACATGAATACTCTTAAAAGCATCTAGAAAAACAAATATAGTTGATTACAAGTAGAAAAACACTCAGATACTTTGATGTACAAGTACCTAAAATTGTATTTTGTACTCTTAAAGGCATCATGTAAATTACAGTTACACAAAAACAACTCAACAGGCCAGATGAGTGTCACAGAGTACAAGTAGAAAGAAGCACAAAATATCATCCTCAAGTACTTCTGTTTTTCAAGTACCTATACACTAAGTACTATATTAGTTGCAGACAAAAAAAACTTTCTTATCAGTATAAAACCTGCACCAAGGGCACCTGAGAACTCGTGAAAGCTTCTGTGAAAAAAAAAATTAGTATAAAAACACTCAAGTACTTCTATTTTCCAAGTAGCTATAAACTAAGTCTGCAACTGAAACTACCTATTTAAGCATGAGCCACCGTAGAAAACCTGCATCAAAGGCACCTGAGTACTTTAAAAAGCATCTATAAAAAAAATGTAGTTGAGTACAAGTATAAAAACACTCAAGTACCTTCATTTCAAAGTACCTAAAACTGCATGTAGTACTGCTAAAAGCAAACATGTTAATCACAACCACACAAAAACAACTTAAGACTTCAGATGAGTGAAGCAGAGTACAAGCAGAAAGTAGAAGAAAACACAACACTCAAGTACTTCTATTTATAATAGAGGACATATAAACTAAAACTGTATTAGTTGAAGACAAAAAAAATACTTTCTTAACAGTGTAAAACCTGCAACCAGGGCACCAGAGTACTCCTAAAAAAATTCAGTTGAGTACAAGTATAAAAACACTCAAGTACTACTGTTTTCCAAGTACCTATAAAAAGACAAAAACTACCTATTTAACCATTAGCCACTTAATAAAACTACATCAAAGGCACCTGAGTACTTTGAAAAGCATCTATAACATCTATTTTTAAAATATAGTTGAGTACAAGT
>NW_007579640.1:105665-112771 GCF_000690725.1 Stegastes partitus | reverse complement strand
GGAGAGAGGAGAGGAGGAGGGGGGGAGGAGGAGAAGGATTATCGTGTTTTTCGGTGTTTCGGTGTGAAAGAAGGAGGAAAAAAAAAAAAAAAAAAAATCCTCCGGAGCGACCGCAAACCGCCGACATTGCTCCGCGCGAGGGCTGCGAAAATGTTACCCGGAGAACAAGTGCTAGCTGTAGCCGCTAACGCTAGCCATCCTGCTTGCCTTGCTAGCCGCGCTGGCTAACGCTGCGAGCCACGCTGATAACTTCCATCAAAGATAAATATTAACGTCTCCGGCGGGCGGCGAGGCGGAAAAACGGACGGCGAGGGCGAGAAATTCTGTCAGGAAGAGTCCCGAAAGACGCCATCTTTCAAAAAAAAAAAAAAATTCTGACACCGAGCAGGCGTTGGTGGGTCTAAGTTATATCGGCCCCTTGTCCTCCAGAATATCAACTCCTAGAATAAGAAACACACCAGCTAAACACACAGAAAACAGCCGGGGAACACACAGCCCGACACCGGCTTGCCAGCTCACACACCTGCCCGCACACAAGCCGCACACACACGGACAAAAGGCACCGAGCAGGAGACAAGTTTGACAAGAGAGAAAATTAAAGTTATGAAATTAAAAAAAGCCCCAATGTGCACTACTTACTCAGCAGCAGTCCTCCTCTAGATTAATTAAATATATATCTATAAGAAGCCGATCCGCGGTGGAATAACAGCACACAAACAGCCCGGCCGCCTCCTTCCCGCAGAGCCGCGTTCAGTTGCCGTATTTTGGATTTAGTTTTGTTGGGATTTGTGTAAAAACAGAGAAACTGAAGCTACAAAACAAGAAGAACTCTTCTTCAATCTCATTCAGCTCAGCCTCAGCACAGCACAGATCCCTGCGCTCCGGAGCTGGAGGAAGGGGGACAAAAACTAGCCGCACGTCCCGCTAATGCCCGTTTGTCCGCGACACGGCAGTCGATGTCGGTGCGAGTCGCCGTTAAAGTTCGTTAAATCGGGCCGATCAGCGAGGCGAGGCGGCGGGGAGAGGTGTTCGAGGAGCGGACTACTTTTTGTGTCGGTGCGGCGAATTTATTTCACTTTGCCTAAGGAACGGCGGTGCTGCGACTCCCATTGCCTAGGGAAAAAACCCGGATGTAAACTCAGTGAAACTCTATGGAGAGAAAGTCAGCACACACACACACACACACACACACACCACACACGGACACACACACACACACACACACACCGTGAAACTCGGCAGCACTTGCTTGTGCTGTTGTGTTGTTGTTGTGTTGCTGCTGCTGCTGCTGCTGCTGCTGCTGCTTCTGCTGACTGGCTCCGTGTTTCGGCTCCGTGCCTCCACAGCCGGGCCGTCCGCTCCCAGCCTGCCGCCGCTCAGCCTCCATGTTCGGCTGCTCGCTGCTGCTGGAGCCGCCGGACTGTTGCACTTTGTGGAAGAAGAAGAGGAAGAAGAAGAGGAGGAGGAGGAGGAGGAGGAGGAGGACAGGTGGCTCGGCCTTTTCTCCTGCTCCTCTGTTTTCTCCTCACTGACTCCACGGTGACAAATAAATGAATCAGTGGAGGAATGTAACCGAGGAAAGTCACATTTATTGGTTCTCCATCACATAAATCCTGCACATGAATCCCCAAATAACAAACACTGACATTTTCTGGGGTACTGTGACCAAGTACTTCCATATATTTTATATCCTTCTTACAAAAGAGCAATAAAGATGTATGTGTTTTTATTACATTTTTTTTTTCAATCTCATGTTTATATTTCTCTATATTTTTTAACTTGTGTCTTTTATTGCTGGCATTTTCCTTCTTTTTTAATATTTGATCTTACATGTTGTCCTGCATTCTATTGTTATTTTCTTGTCATAGTTATATATTTAAATTTAAAATATTTTCCTCTATTTTTTGAACTATATTTTCAGCTTGTGTCTTTCTTTATTTCTTAAATAAACAAGCAATAAAATATTCTTTTCTTTAAGTACTTCCATTTAATGTTTGGCTGTATTTTTTTCCACTTGTATCTTTTGTTTCTGTAATTTCCTTAATTTTTTTCAAAAAGCGATTTAACCTGAAATGTATTGTGATTTACAGTTTCTGTGTTTATTTTGGGGACAGTTTTTTCTGCTGTTTTATTATTTATTATTGTTATTATATCACGATAAACTCAGTAGATTAATCTTCAAAAAAACAATATAATATTTAGAGGTTTATGTTTTATTTTATATTATATTTAAGATAGTTGTTCTTATTTTTCTTGATAGATTTATTTTTTCTATATTTTTCAGTGTTTTTTTTTTATTTTTGTCTTTTATTGTTGATATTTTCTTCCACTGACAAAATATTTTACTATAAATTACATTTTATTTCTGATTCACAAGTTTTTTTTTCATATTTTATTATGTTGTTTAATTTTGAATTACTGTTATATCAGGCTACAAACCTGCATATGACTTTAAAACAGCAAACTAATTTATATGTATTTATAGATATTTTCAGGTACTTTAACCAAGTCCCACCATTTTATGTTTTAATCTTATTTTATAATTAGCATTCGATTACTATTTTTTGTTGGAATTTATATGCTTTAATACTTTTCTTAGTTATTTTTTTAACTTCTATTTTGTATAAAATATTTAACCTTAAATTTACATTTCTTCACAGTTTGCAAGTTTATTTTCTGGCATTTCATCTTTCCGTTTTCTTTTATTTATTTTTTATAAAAATAAAAAAACAAAAACAAACAACTTTAAATGTTTTTTTCATTAAATTTAAGTGTAACAGTTTTTTTTCTAGCTTTCTTTTTCTTTTGTTTCTAATTTCTGTTTTAACCTAGCATTTATTTTAGTTACACTTCTGTGCCGTGTTTTTACCCTCTCTTGTTCTTTCACCTTTACTTAACAGGCAGGGCCTCGCAGAGGAAGCTCTCTTGCACAAGGACGCCTTGATCACAATATATGAAACAATGAAAGCACTCGAAGGTTCCTGTGTGCTTCAGCAAATTAGACAACAAACAGACCAAGGGCATCAACATAAATGCTTCGTATTAGTGATGGGCTTTTTCTTTTTTCCTCCTTCGTCTCAACCAGCTACAACAGAAACAAGCTGCTTTCATTTTCCTGCAAAAGCAAAACAAAAATCTAAGAGCCTTTTTTCCTGCTATGCGTTCTTCCACTGTTGATGTTTAAAGTACATTTCTCTGATTGTTCTTGCACGCTGTTACGTAATAGCTTTGATGCAGGACTTTCACTTGTAACTGAGTACTAATACTTTTACTTTATTGTTCTAAATGACACTTAAAGCTGCTTTTCCCAGCGTTACGTTATCGTACACTTTATCAAAACACCTGGAGAAAATAAAACTTGAATAGTATAGGAGCCTTTTATCTGCATTGAGAAGTTTAATCTATAATACTTTGAGTTAATTTCTCTATTTATAAATTCATACTTTTACTTTGGTAATATTTTTAATACTTTAACTTGTATTAAATTTATTTTTATTTGCAGTTTACAGGTTTTTTTAAAATTTTTTATTCTACTGTTTAATTATTGATTGTCATTATATCACAATAAATCCTGCCGGTGAATTCTAAAGGAACAAATAATGAACTATTTTGAGGTAACTGTGATCAAATACTTCCATTTTATTATATTTTATACTCCATACTTTATATTCTTATTTTACAATTCATACTTGCAGTTATTTTTTTTTGTATTTTTCTATATGTTTTTGATTATTTCTTTGAGTTGTGTTTATTTTTTTTGCTGATATTTTTCTTCTTTTAAAAAAATCTATTTAATTTTACATTTTTTGTAATAACACTTTGCAGGTTTTATTTTAGTATTTTATCTTGCTGTTTTGTGTTTTTATTGTTGGTACATCAGATTTAAATTCGCAGAAGAATCCCAAAAGACCAAACAAACAATAGAAAGTGAAATATATTTAAACATGCATACTGCTACAGTTATATAAAGAACCTTTACTTGTAATCAAATATTTGTGCGCTCCACTGAATGACCCTTACAGCTTCTTTCACAATAACATTTAACATGTAAAACATTAGTGTTGTTTATAAATCACATTTAAAACAACTGCCTTGATCCACAGATGAATAAGATTACTATTAAAAATGTACCCATCAAATATTAAATCTATCCCACAATATTATTCATGACACACATAAGATCACATTATGAGCTTATAAAGAACAATGTGTTCACAAATTACCACATTATGTGACAAAATTAAGTTAATAAACTCAAAATCAATAATTAAAGAACCTACTATATGTGTTTCTGTATGATAAATCCCTTTATTTTCCATGTTTACTCCTTCAGCTCAGTGTGACTCCACCTCCAGCTTCCACCCAGCAGGGGGCGCTGCAGAGAGAAGCCACAATACAAACACATGCTGCTGATGCAACGCATTAAGCTGCTTTTTCTCTCTGATCTTTGACATTTTTATTCACGTAACTGCATCATTTTACCCTTCGAGTCTATCTAAATAAACTAATGAAAACTAAAAAGTCCCACTGTGGTTGAACTGCTCATAAGTTTGTTTTTCGGGTGTCTGAAACTCAAAAAATTCGCCCTGCTGGCTGCTCCTGCGTCAGCTTCTGTGCCACAGTGTCATCATTTATTTAACCTCATGTATTTTACTGTGGAAGTGGGACATTCAGGTGAGAGGAGCTGCAGCGCTACCAAACTGCAGCACATTGCTGCTGTCAGTCAGTTCGTCCACCACTTACTGCTGCAGCTGTACTTCTGTGTTTGCAGCTTTTAGTTCCAGCAGCTCTGTGGAGCTGAAATCATTATTTTACCAGTAAAAACGCAGCATCGGCTTCTCAAATGTGAATTTTCTTCCAGTATTTGGGTTCTGTGATGATCTAAACATGTTGATTTAGGCTTCAGGGAGCAATAATTGTCACTTCTGAATATATTCTGACACTAAAAGTCAATCAGTTATTGAAGAAGATGATGAAGAGCTTTTTGAAAACCTGTAATATTTACTCACTGTAATAGATGAAGACTTTTCCATCATAAAGTGATGCAGAAAAGCAACAAATTGGTGCAAAAAAAATCACCAGAATGCAGGAAATGAGGTGTTTGATGCTCAGATTTCAGTGAGAAGACGTCCAGACCTCCAGTGTTTAAACAAACCCATGTTCATATTAATGAAGGAAGCCACTGGCTGCTGCTTTACAGTTCACCTCTGATGGAATAATGCAGCATTTCTGGTGCTTTTATGTTTCTTATGTGCTTGACACACAGAAAGAGGTGAAGGCACATTGATAAAACACAACTTTTATGAAACATTAACACCTGATTTGAGCCAAAGAGTCTCCTGGAGTTCAGACCAACAGGCTCAGCAGGTAGCTTCAGTCGTCTATTACTTTAGTTTAATGAATTTAAAGCAAATTTAACAGATTATTAAAACTGGTTGTCGGGTTGTTTCTGAGGTCAGATGTCAATGTCTGCTCTGATTCTAGTTGTTTTTCTGTTTCAGGGTTTTGCTGCCTGATCTTATTTTGTTTTTCTGGATTTTTCTGGAAGCTTTAACTTTTGCATTTCTGACTGTAACACCATTCACTGCAGGTGTGACCATGAAGCAGGAGGCTGGCTGCTTAGCTGTAGAAAGAACAGCAATGCTGAAAAGTGAAAGCAGACATTTCCTGAACTGAACAGCAGCTGCAGAGACAACGAGGTCAGCTACACCTGGAATATATTATCCAGAAGCTGCAGCAACATGCAGGTTGTTTCAGGGACGGCTGACCTTTGGCTTTGTAGAACCTCTTTCAGGGAGAAACTAGTGACTCCACTTCTGAGCAGCACTGATTCTTAAGTCTCAAAGAGTTTCCTCTTGATGTCCTCGTCCAGTCGCAGTCGTCTCCCCTCTAAAAAACTCAAAGCAGTCACAAACATTTACATGATTGGCCCCCTCATCGGCCTTTCCAGTCTTTCAAGAATCTGGTCTTACTGAACGTAACTCCAGTTCTATGTAGGAAACAGAACAATGGAGGTTTGTTCTGTCGGCCTGTATGATGAGTTTGCATGACTGATGGTGACGCTGAAGAGAACACGAGGACATTGAGAGGACCAAAAAAAACATGTTCTAAGTTTACAGACCCGCACAGAAGTGTTTCAGTACTGCTCAGAAGCTCCAGATGTTCTACAGGAACGGTTCTTGTGGTTGGAATGAAGGTTCAGGATGCCCTAAACAAGCTCCTGTAGTGGGAAACAGCCTTAACATTACCATCAATGATGTAAAACTCACCACACAGGCTAACATAGCGAACCGCCACTGTTCTATCTCCCACATAGAACTGGAGTTACGTCCAGTAGCGTCTGTTTTTTGATGTTCTGGAGCACCAACAGCCCAAAATATCAGATCCAACACCACAATGGGAAGAGAAAGGCACACAGTTCAACTTCATGTCCATAAATCCATACAATATCCTTACAGCGCCCCCTGGTGTTAACACTCATGAATGCATTTCATTACTAATGGATGGAAACTTCATCACAGCCGTATAATCAGAGGCTTTATCTGCTTCTACCGTCCAGTTTTAAGGAATACGTGCATTCAGAACTTAAACAGGACCAATTATACATGTAGATATATGTGAGGAGGTTTTCCTGCCACATGTGGAGCTGGTTTAGTGAATTATTGTGTTACAGGATGAATGAACCACTGCAGGATGTTCTGTGTAGGTCACACCGCTAGCATGTGCTAAGCTAGTTTGTTTTGTAATTGAAGAGTTCATCTGCAAAAACAGTGGTTTTCTGAAGGTTTGTGAAGATGGAGTTATCTGGGGGGTTTTTTTCAAATGAACTCTTCAATTACACATTTACACGACTTGACTGTCAACATAGTCAAACAGCTGAACAGGCTGTTAGCTAATTCAGTTTTCCAACTTCCTGCCACACACAGTTCACTTCCAATGCAAAAGCTCCGTTTTTTTTTTAATGTAATTAAGGCAAATCCTGGAAAAATAAAAGGAGGAGTTTCACAAACACATCAGAGATCATGGAGGCTGTGATAGGAATGAATAGAGGTTGAAACAAGTCATCAAACTAGTGACGGTGGAATTATTTACATGGAACATTTGTA
>NW_007579640.1:96905-103603 GCF_000690725.1 Stegastes partitus | reverse complement strand
ACATTTTCACACACCACAGCATCAACACCATTCACTGACCTGTTGGATTTCAAGTATTTTCACGATGCTTTTTCCTCATTGTGAGCTCATTTTTCACTGAATATAAACTCCTGCACCTCTATGGAAACAGCACAGCCGTGACTAGAAGTAGAGAGAACTCAGAAAAGTCTTTTGTGCAGTCTGACACAGTTATAGTGACATAAATAGTTTTAAAAAATGGAGCTTGAAGTCTTTTGATTATTTATTTTACCAAAGTTGGGGGAAAAAACCCCAACTTGAATTAACACATCCAACATTTTTCCAAGTACCTACAAGTGTTATCAATACTTTTACAGCCTCGATTAACTTTTCCTCTCTCCTCTGCTCATCAGCTGTAGAAAGATGTTCCACCATCAGCTGGATGTATCATCAACAACCTGCTCCTCTGTTCACTGTTTCTGAGCCACGCTGCATTTGTTTTTATTAATCCAGTATATATTTTATTGCTTTTGCAGCCCCAAAATTGTGCAAAATGATTTGAAACTTGTCCAAAGTAAAATTAAATTGTCCAAAAATGGCCCAAAATAACTTGAAACCTGCCCACAATGGCCTAAAGCTAGTTCGAATTGACTCAAAATTTGTTCAAAATGACCATTTTTGAGTTGTAACAAATCGTTTGAATCATTTTGGAGAATCTTTAGTCCAGTTTTGAGTCATTACACATCAGCTGTAGAAAGATGTTTCACCATCAGCTGGATGTAACTTCAACAACTCACTCCTCTGTTCACTGGTTCTGAGCCGTGCTGCATTTATTTTATTGGTCCAGTAGAAACACTGGCTGCAGTTCACTCGAGAATTAGCTAAATTTTTCTGTGGTCACAACTGAGTCAGTCACAGGTGCTTACTTGTGTTGAGAAGCTCAGAATTTCTATTTTTTTTGTTGATTTGGTTCACACATGCTTGACTTTTTGAAGAACTTTCAAATGAGACACGTAGAATAAAGTGATTTTGAGGAGATAATGTGATTTCGAGCTCAGATTTGGTGACTTTTCATGATGGCAGGTCACACGTGAGTAGGTCAACAACTGTCAGAAGGTGAACATTTGAATATTTCTTTCTATCTTTACAGTTTCTGAATCATAAATTGTGTAATTTTGGTGTTTTTTATGCAAAGAGAGCATCCCTTTCATACCTGCAGGATGGATTTTAAGTTTAAGAAAACAAGTCATCAGATATATTTATAATGAGAATACCTGTTGGTTCCACAGTTCTCCCTCACTGCATTAATACGACTTTACAGGTCTTACTTCCTGTGTGTTAACTACTGGTCACACGGCAACACGATGCAAAACACAACCTTACAACAAATAATCACTACTTAAATCAAATAATTCAGGTCTCAAGATTTGTGACAGACTTTAAATCGCCTTAAAATCAGGCCCAGATATAGCACAAAATAACGGCCAGTGTCTGCCGCAGGGTAGCAAAATAAACCACAAGAGGACCCAATATCCTGGAACGTCCAACAAGTTTTCAATTAAACTCTTTTGTTGTTGATTAAACACCAATAAACCACCCTGATCTCTGTGTATGAGAGTCACATATTTGTAAGTTTTTTTCCAAAGAAAATAGTCCCTTCCTACCTTAAAATGTCTCCACTATAACTCTACATCCTTGAGTGTGTAAATCTGCACAACGATAAGTTATAATATCAGCCGGAGTAATTCAGCCTCACAGATATAAACCGACTCTGAAGGACAATACTGAGACAGAAAGCTCCACCCTGCAGCTTGACAGGTTGGTTCTGCAGGTTTGTGCATAACAGAAACTACAGAAGTCTGCTTCTGTGTGGAGGAAAACACTGGCACGCTGCTGTTTCAAGGTGGAAATGCTCAGTCATGACACTGGTTTCATGTCTTTTCGCATTTAAAAAACACCATGTGGATGTTAACGAGGTAAACCACCAGATGGATTCTGCATGACAACGCTAACCAACATAATATGGTGTTTACTTGTGGCCCCTGAGTAGTTGTATAAGAGTAGTGAACATGTTTACTCCTGAGTGGTGACAGCAGATTTAGTTTTCTTTTTTTTTTTTATTATATTCTGCCCTGCAGCTGGATGCATTGACTAAAAACAGCCACTAGAGGGAGACAAAACACAGACAAATAAACCTGAGCAGCTCTGACCCGCCTCATGTGACAGGCCCTGCAAGAATATAAAAATATATGTATAAAAGAAGTCGATTTCAAGTTTTTATTTCACAGTTTGCATCACAGCTTTGATGCAGCAAGAAAATTAAGTTGTTTACAGTTACCTTTCTTCCAAATCAGCATTGAATAAGCAGCTCTATCCTTCATATATTCATTAAAAGAAATCACATCTGGATCCTAAATGAAGCAAAAACTGTCAAAAGAAAAACAATTTATTATAAGAAAGCAACAAACAGCAAATACATGCAAAAACTGCACCACCTGCACTGCACATCTGGGGACCAAAACATGACTTGTTTCTGCTTTTGTTCAGTTTGATTTCCATTCACCTTCATAACACTGAATCTATATTGTTCAGAACAAACTTCTCAGTTAAAAACGGCAAAAAGATTGAACATATTGATGCCTTTTAATTAGCAGCTAATGGGATGAAGAAAAATGTGTAAAATGATTATTATGTTTGAGAACATGTTAAATAAACAGTGCAAATGAAATCTGATGTTAAATTTATTTCAAACTAAATTTATTCATTGTACATTTTTTAAAATAATTTTTATTTATTTTTCTGTAACTTTTCTTTTTTTTGTGCGGCATTGCAGTCTGGAAAATTTTAATTCCTGGCTCAACTATGTAAAATGCTTTTTTAAATCATTGTTTTGACAAGTTTATTACTGTTATTATGAATATTGTGGTTGTTGCATTTGTTCAAACTCGTTTTTAAATCGCATCGGTCTGTTTCTGTGTGGATAAACCTGTTCATCCTGTTATTCCTNTGTGTGGGAGGAAGCCGGAGAACCCGGAGAGAACCCACGCTGCACGGGGAGAACATGCAAACTCCACGCAGAAAGATTCCGGTGCCCCCACCGGGACACGAACCGGCGACCTTCTTGCTGCGAGGCAACGGTGCTAACCACCGATCCACCCTGCAGACCAACTTAAATGAATCGCTTCAACTGGTGAAACACAACTGAATGAAGTTTATCCAAATTAGGTTAACAGGTAAAATGAATGCCACTGGTTTAGGTTAGTTTTCTCTCCAAAGAACAGTTTCTGCAACTTAACGTTAAGTGACGTCAATTTTCAGTTTAGCCAACTTAAATATGAGCTTTAACGAACATTAGATGTAAAACATGATTTTGTCATCAGACTTATAGATGTTTCCTTTTCTTCACTCTGTGTCATGTTACTGGAAGAAGACGAGCTGAAGCAGAACAATGTGAAGAAACATGGACGTCAGACACACGATCTGAACCAAGCAGTAAATCCAATTTTAACATTTTTTCTGGAATTAAGATCCCAGCCTAAAGGGACAAGGTGTAATTTCAAGTTGATAGAATCTACAAAAATAAACTACCTTTACCAAAACAGAAATGAAAATTATTTTAGGTTTTGGTTCAGTCATTCCTTCAACTACAACTCAGATACACTTTTTACTGCGTGTGATGGTATCAATGACCACACAAAGTCACAAAACATCCACGAAACGACACAACATACCCCCAAAAAACATGCAACAACCACAAAGAGACACAACAAAACCCAAAAATGATCACAAGGAGTAATATCACGACCGGAAAAACATGCAAAACATTCACAAAAAAACACAAAACATCCACAAAATGACACTAAATACCCCCAAAAACATGTAACAACCACAAAGAGACACAAAAAGCACAAAAATTATCACAAAATATTCACAAAGAGACACAAAACAACTACAAAGATACACGGCATAACTGAAAGGACACACAAAACAGCCGCAAAGATCTGGACCAACAGCTTAACGCAACAATCGGCCATGATTCTTGTATAACTGATTCTTAATTGTGAAAAAAATACACGAAAAACATCAACTTGCAACAAGCTGAATAAACTGCACCAGTTTGTAATTCTGTGGAAAACATGCTGCTNGAGGACCGATAAGACATGGCGATCATACCTGGTGAAATTTTGTTCCAGGACGTATGAACCACTACAGTATGTGTGTTCTCTGTTCCAGGAAAAATGGAAGGAGGAGTTTTGGAGTTTCATCGAAGCTCTAATCGAAATGAAAAGAGTTCAGATAGCCATGTGGAAGCAAAGCATCTAACTAGTGACGGTGGAGTTGTTTACATGGAACATTTGCACAGAAGAAAACGAGCACTGTGATTAAAATGATAATAAATACCTCCCTTTACACTCGTGTGGCCCCACCTCCATGCTTCACTGTCAGGACTATTCATTCACTGTGGTAGTCCGCGTCAGATTCACACCAAACACAAGGTGAAAATCTCTTCTTCTTTTTTTTTGTCTATCCAGGCTAAAACACAACCCTAGAGTTTTCAAACTTCTTCTAAAAGTCTTTGCTTTAGGGTCCTAAATGAAAACTTATTAACGATGCTTGTCCAGAATCACAGACTCCATCTTTAATCGCATTATGTGGATCCAGATGATGTGAAGTAAAATCAGAGGTTGGTCTGTAACTCCTGAAGCACCTCCAACATCTTCTTAGAACATTTGTACACAAAGAAATGAGCACTGTGATTGAAATGATCATTAAAATTTCATCAACACCTTTAACAATCACGTCAGATGGCCCAAATCATCATTCTGCCACCTCCATGCTTCACTGCCAGGTCTGTGCGTTTGCTGTGGTAGTCCTGACCAGATTGATGCCAAACAGAAAATGAACTCTAGTTTCCAAAAGCATCAGTTTCTGTCCTTTGAAACTAAAACACAACCCTAGAGTCGTCTAAGTAAAACGAGGTCAACAGCACTTCCTAAAGTCTTGTTTTAGGATCTTAAATGAAAACATTTTCAATAAAAAATCCACTTTTTGAAGAATTTTATTCATCCAAAAGCAACGTATCCGACACATTATCCTCAGAAACGCAGACAGAGGAAGAACATAAGCTGCCATCTGAGCTACAAAACCTGACAAAGAGGCGAAAATGAGGCATTACAACAAACAACAAACAACAAACAACACGTCTCCTCAGACAGAGCAGCGGATATCACATTAAAATGCACAAATTCAGCACATCAGGCTGCTTTGTATCCTGGAGGAGATTACGGCAAAGCTTCGGCCGAAACATTCACATCGATCAGGTTCAAAGCTCCAGATGACAGAACCAGTTTATGGAAGTGTGAGCGGGAGCACAGTGTGAGACGTGTTTTAATATTCTGTAATCAGGTGTGAGGTCAGGCTCAGGTAGCTGCTGCTCTCACATCCTGTTAGCTGAACTGTGTCCACGAGCGCAAACAGGAGGGTGAGTCAGCGGCGGATTAGAGGGAAGTCAGGACACATTCGGCCCAAGAAGGAAAACATACACTAACTAATTTACACTCAGCCAGCAAAGTCTGAGAGCTGCAGAGATAAACAGCTGTGTACTCTGCATCACATCTCGTTAAATCATTTACCAACAAAGATTTACATGATATTTAACAGTTTGGTGTTTGGTTTTGTTCTGGTATTTTTGCTTCTCATCAGCTAACTTCTCATGTGTTAGTTGTCAAGCTGCAAAGTCAGAGGCAAAAAAACAACAATAATTAGTTAATTTTGGCTTTAGTGAGCAATAAAGACATTTTCACACACCACAGCATCAACACCATTCACTGACCTGTTGGATTTCAAGTATTTTCACGATGCTTTTTCCTCATTGTGAGCTCATTTTTCACTGAATATAAACTCCTGCACCTCTATGGAAACAGCACAGCCGTGACTAGAAGTAGGGAGAACTCAGAAAAGTCTTTTGTGCAGTCTGACACAGTTATAGTGACATAAATAGTTTTAAAAAATGGAGCTTGAAGTCTTTTGATTATTTATTTTACCAAAGTTGGGGGAAAAAACCCCAACTTGAATTAACACATCCAACATTTTTCCAAGTACCTACAAGTGTTATCAATACTTTTACAGCCTCGATTAACTTTTCCTCTCTCCTCTGCTCATCAGCTGTAGAAAGATGTTCCACCATCAGCTGGATGTATCATCAACAACCTGCTCCTCTGTTCACTGTTTCTGAGCCACGCTGCATTTGTTTTTATTAATCCAGTATATATTTTATTGCTTTTGCAGCCCCAAAATTGTGCAAAATGATTTGAAACTTGTCCAAAGTAAAATTAAATTGTCCAAAAATGGCCCAAAATAACTTGAAACCTGCCCACAATGGCCTAAAGCTAGTTCGAATTGACTCAAAATTTGTTCAAAATGACCATTTTTGAGTTGTAACAAATCGTTTGAATCATTTTGGAGAATCTTTAGTCCAGTTTTGAGTCATTACACATCAGCTGTAGAAAGATGTTTCACCATCAGCTGGATGTAACTTCAACAACTCACTCCTCTGTTCACTGGTTCTGAGCCGTGCTGCATTTATTTTATTGGTCCAGTAGAAACACTGGCTGCAGTTCACTCGAGAATTAGCTAAATTTTTCTGTGGTCACAACTGAGTCAGTCACAGGTGCTTACTTGTGTTGAGAAGCTCAGAATTTCTATTTTTTTTGTTGATTTGGTTCACACATGCTTGACTT
>NW_007579640.1:89521-92256 GCF_000690725.1 Stegastes partitus | reverse complement strand
TTCAAGCTTCATGGGAGAATGGCAAAGAGAAAGTCAATATTTTATAAAAGCTAAAATAAAATGGCCACCAGATTAGACACTGTGGTTGGTGGACACCAAATGTTGAACATCATCACAAACGCACCACCCCTACCATGAAGCATGGTGGCGGCAGCATCATGGTGTGAAGCATCATGTGGCAGCATAGTGATGTTTGGATGCATCTTGGCAGCAGCCCTGGAAGGCTTGTTAATGTAGAGGGTAAAATAAATGCATCAAAGTAAAAGAAAGACAAGAAAGACAATCACCTGAAGCCAACAAAGCCACACAGAAATGGTTTAAATACAATGAGGTGAACGTTGTGGAGTGACCGAGTCAGAGCTTAGAACTCAATCCAACTCAGAACTTGTTGATGAACTTGAAACGAGCTGTTCACTCCTGATCCCTGTGAAACCTGACAGAGTTTGAGCAGCTTGCAAAGAAGAATAGTGTAAAATTATAGTGTCTAGATGTGACTGTTTGACTCGGTTCAGTGTCTTTCTGGAAAACAAATCTTCTCTCAAGTCGCTGGTCTCTTGCAGACTGCATCAGGTTGTCCTTCAGGATGTTTCTATACTTTCCTAGATTCATTTTACCCTCTAACTTTACAAGTCGTCCAGGGCTGCTGCCGAGAAGCATCCCAACATCATGATGCTGCCACCACCATGCTTCATCATGATGCTGCCACCTCCATGCTCCACATCATGATGCTACCACCACCATGCTTCATCATGATGCTGCCACCACCATGCTTTGCTTCATGATGCTGCCACCACCGTGCTTCATATCATGATGCTGCCACCACCGTGCTTCACTTCATGATGCTGCCACCACCATGCTTCACATCATGATGTTTCCACCACCATGCTTCACACCACACTCTTACTCTGACATGTTTTTGTAAAGTGTTTATTTAAAAAAAAGTAAAATTAAATTGATTCAATGTTGAAAAGCAATAAAAGTAAAAAAAAAATCCAAGGGAGTTGCATAGTTTTTATAGTCGCTGTGTTAACTGAAGGAAGACCCAGTTTCGTGCCCTTGGACCAATCAGCTGGCTCGGTGCTGTGACTGACAGCTGTGCTCGGTGTAACCCAATCAGAGAGCAGCGGATCCATCATGTGCAGGATAATAACTTCCTGGCCTCATTAGGTCGTACTAACCACGTTAACGTCCTGCGCTCTCCTCGGCTCTGTGTGTTGATTAGTTTTCCAGTTGCGTCTGCTCTCCTTTGAAGAGCAGCTCTGGCTCTTTGCTCTCAGGAGCTTCGTCTCAGATGGAAGTTCAGATCTGAATTTAAACACATTAAACCAATCAGGGGGGGCTTTCATGCTGCTGCGAGCTGCAGCGTCTGGCCGGAGGCCGGGAGGCCGTGAAAGTGGAAAATCTTCAAAGTAAAAACAAATAGGACACAAGATCTGGTTTACATGCTCTCTCAAGACACACACTGGCTGCTTTTTTTTCTCTGTAAACCTCATTAGTGTTTATCTTGAGTTTTATTACTTATTGTAAAAATATTTAACAGTAGTGTTGTGTTTTTCCAAAATACGGTTATAAACTGTACATTGTGATGCTTTTCTGGAGTTTAAAACAAGAGAGACTGTTAACAGCAGGATGTTGTAGCACCAACCACACTAACATGGATATTCAGATATTCAGTGACCGGGCCTCATCATTCACATGCAAACAGTGTGTTAGGTCACACAAACTGACACTTTTTAGAAAAAAGTCTACATACAAAACAAAATGACAGAATGTTCTTGATAGTTGACGTATTGTTGATGTGAACAGGGTCAATGTGCTCATTATGATGTTTGTTGCTGTGTTGTCATATGTGTGGAGAGATTTTATTCTGACGCTGGTGTGGACAGAATTTTTGTAAAAACAAACAAGGAAGATGTGCATCATCAAAAATATCCGTATCAGTGTGTACAAGGCCTTACACGCTATTCTAAGANAGCAGTGATCAGTCAGTGTTCCTGGTTGTTCAGGAGTCTGATGGCCTGAGGAGAGAAACTGTTTGTCAGTCTTGTGGTCCTTGACTTCACACTCCTGTAGCGCCTCCCTGATGGCAGCGGTGTGAGGAGTGTGTGCTGTGTGTGTGTGTGGTCTTTGATGATGCTGTGGGCTCTCCTGATGACCCTACTGGTGTAGATGTCCTGCAGCGGTGGGAAGGCCACTCCACAGATGTTTTGTACAGTTTTTATGACACGTTGGAGGGCCTTCCTGTCCTGCAGGGAGCAGTTCCCACGCCACACAGTGATGGCACACCGTGTACCTCTGTTGAAGTTGCTGAGGATTTCAGGAGGCATCCCAAATTCCCTCAGCCTCCTGAGGAAGTACAGCCGTTTGTGCGCTGTCTTTGTCAGTTTTTTAACATGGTCCTGCATTACTGACTGAGAGTTTTAATTCGTCTGCTCCACATATACAGTTCATGTTTTACACTTTCCAAGCACCCTGCACACTGAAAAGCAGGGAAATGTTGCATTGTTTCATCAAAGCAGTGAAACAGATAAATCAGGGGAGAAAAATTCCATGTCACTGAATATCCTTTTGAATACACTTAAAGCTTAAGCCTAGAGGAGGCCGTCCGAAAAACCTGAGCGACCAAGCAAGAAAGAGACGAGTGAGGGAGGCCACCAAACACCAGTGACTCCTCTGAAGGAGTTACAAGCTTCAGTGGCTGTGATGGGAGAAGCTGTTCATATACGAACTGCTGT
>NW_007579640.1:88305-89433 GCF_000690725.1 Stegastes partitus | reverse complement strand
CACAAAATGTCTAATAAGAGACACAAAAGACCCACAAATACAGACAAAACAACCACAGAGTTGCAAAACAGCTATAAACCGACACAAAATAACGACTGACATCCAAAATTACCAAAAAACTGCACACAAAGTCGCACAAAACAATCACAAAGAGAAACAAAATCACCAAATATAGACACAACACACCCACAAATTCACACAAAACAACAACAGAGACAAAGAAAACGACCAAAAAGTTACACAAAACAATCACGAAGCGATACAAAGCATACAAAATGACAAAACGACATGTACACACTACAGACAGACACAAAATCACCATAAAGAAACACAAAACAAACACAAAAACATGTTAAATAACAAAAAAAGACACAATCACCACAGAGAGAAACAAAACAACCACAAAAACATGCTAAATAACAAAAAAAAGACACAATCACCACAGAGAGACACAAAACAAACACAAAAACATGTAATACGGCTACAGAGAGACACTGAAAATGACCAAAAAAGGGCAACAAAGAGACGCAAAACAAGCAAAGCTCACACAAAATGACAATAAAGAATCCTAAACAACCACAAAGACACAAAATGACCACAACACAAACCGTCCACGACTGTGTTTGACCAACATGTTACATTCCTCAACTGACACTGACAATGTTTTCATGTTGTGTGTCCGGCTACACACTGCAGTGTGTTACTGACCAACAACAGCGTGTGTTCTGCAGCAGCACCCAGGTGAGGTCTGATAATTATCACAGAGGTTTGATCTACAGTTGCACACAGCCGGAGATGAAGAGGGCGACAAGTGACGAGGCGCTCTGACACACAACAGTGTTGCCCTCCTGCAGCTTGTGACACGGTTTTAATTCGTGTTGTGCGTGCAGCTTCTCACCAGCTCATTACCTGTAATCTAATTACTGCACATCAAACAGCAGTGTTACGGGGAGCAGTAATCTGATTACTCCGGTCTGTGTGTGTGTGTCTGTGTGCAGAGAGCGCTGCTGCACGACACAGAGGCAGACCCACAACAGCGGCTGATCGCATTACACACGACGACATGTTTCATGTCAACATTCTTCTGGGACTGGCTCTCACATCTGGACCAACAACTAAACACAACAC
>NW_007579640.1:78643-86811 GCF_000690725.1 Stegastes partitus | reverse complement strand
TTTTTGTGTATTTGTATTTATGGTGCTGCCAGCTTTGCTCTTTCTGCTGTAACGACTGATTTCCCCTCTGGGATCAATAAAGTATTTCTATTTCTATTCTATTTGTTTTTGGTCTTTTCTGTGTCTCTTCTTGTCATTGTGTGTCTCTTTGCACTTGTTTCGTGTCTCTATGTTCATGTCTTTTTTAGTCTCTTTGCCGTCCACAGATCAGATGAATGTTTTTCACACCTGCATGTTTAAATCTAAATCGTTTTAATGCAGGATTTCAGTTCAGCAGTAACTGAACAGAAACTAACAAAATCCAGATTTTCCTTTTTCCTGTGACTGTCACTTCAGAGGGGGACAGACATCGTATTCAGCATTGAACCCTGTTGTGAATCTTAGCATGACTTTAGCGTGTTTGCCCAGAACACGTGTTTGTGCATTCTCACTAGATGGAGCCCACAGCTCTCGGCTCTCTCTTCGTATCAGTGAAACTTTGGTTATTCTCAGCTCGGTGTTGGAGTTTCTCTCCGCTGAAGTGATGCAGCCACTTTACAACCACTTCAGCGCTGAATGATGCTCATCAGAGGCTCAGCAGTGACTAATGCAGTGAAAACGCCGCGCAGAGCTGCACTAAAACACTTCATCCAGATCAAACTGAGCCGCTGACCCGCAGGAGGAGGAGAAAAGCTGCTACTTCCCACCTCAAAGCCTCAAAGCTGCACCTCAGCGAGCTTTTCCAGCAGCGACTGTGTCACTACTTTAAAAGAACAAACCGGTGTTGAACACTTCACTGTTAAAGTGTAGAAATCGTCCCTTTCTGCAGCATGAATCACCGCTTAACACTGAACAATAATATCAATATCATTACTTTCTCAACTGCAGTCACAAGTTCAGTGTTGTGTTAAATTATTATTATTTTCATATCTGACCGTAAAGAGTCGTGACAAGCAGAAAGAAACAGACAATGACCAGAAATATACACAAAATGGCAAAAAGACACATAAAACTAACACAACGACACACGTGACTACAATGAGTCTTTTAACAACCGGATGGACACACAAAATGAGCTGAAATATACACAAAATAGTCACAAAGACACAGAAAATGAACACAGAAGTTACCTAAAGAACCACAAAATCCCCAAAATTACCATAAAAAGATACAAAGCAATCTGAAAGTCACACAAAGAAGCAACAAAATGGGACAAAACAAACACAAAGCATAGCAAATCACAACAAAAGACACAAAAAAATAACTGCAAAGATTAGTTTATCTTATCTTTTTTAATCTGATCACAAACAAGCATAAAAACCAGAAAGAAATTACCACAAAGACACTGAAAATGACCAGAAAGACACACAAAATGAAGAAAAAAACACACAAAAAGACCAAAGAAACCCACAAAATGATCACAATATACCACAAAATGACCAAAAAGCCACACAAGATGACCACAAAAGACACCAAATGGCCATAAGGACACACAAAATGACCACAAAGGTCATCTCATCTGACCACAAAGACTCATAGCAACCAGAAAGACACACAAAATCACAACGACACACAAAGTGAGCCCAAAAGAGTCACATAACAAGCAGAAATACACACAAAATTACTAGCAAGAAACACAAAATGACAAAAAATGGACAAAACAGCCACAGAAGACACCAGATGATCACAAAGACACACAATACAACCACGAAGAAACACAATCCAATCACAAAGAGACGCAAAACAATCACAAAGATTATCGTACCTTACCACAAAGAGTCATAAGGACACACAAAAAGATCATGACGACACACAAAGAGGCCACAAAAAGTCATACAACAATTAAAAAGACGCACAAAATCAACATACAAACACACAAAATGACCACGAAGACACAAAATAAACACCAAAGATACCGAATGACTAAGAAGTGAAACAAAACAACCAAAAATATTATTCAGTCTCTCTTATGGTGTAAAATTAAGGTGAGGAAGAGGAGGTACTGGTGAGGAGGAAGAGGAGGTACAGGTGAGGAGGAAGAGGAGCTGCAGGTGAGGAGGAAGAGGAGCTGCAGGTGAGGAGGAAGAGCTACCTTAAACTTTGATCAGTGCAGTCCTTCATGTTAAAGGAGCATCATGTGTCTCTGCAACAAACTTGTTTATACGTTCCTGAGACAACAAGACAAATGTGACATAACTGGAAGAGAATGTGGGTCAGAACGGCCGGAGAGGCTGCAGGCTTCAAACCTCCACATCTGACGGTACGTAGAAGGACATCTGGTATTTTTGGTTTTCTGCATTTGATGCTCCATATTAGGACATATTACATCTTCTTCTGGTGGACTATATATAGAACAGTAGTACGGATGATGAAAGGCTCTACAGCAGGAACTGGCTGCCGGTTGTAGCCTGAACCTTTGAGTGTTCTCCGACCTTAAGAACTGTCCCTGGAGAACCTCGTTCGGGAGATTAACAAACTCCAGGGGCCTGTTCTATGAAGCAGGTTTACCAAATAAGCCAGGCTTGTTTGAGTTAGCCTAACTTAGGGCAAGCTTTTCAGGCTGTCGGGTTATATGTTAGGCTAACTGTCCGACTTTATGTTAGGCTAGTTGTTAGGTTAAATGTTAGGTTGACTGTAGGTGAAATGTTAGGTTAACTGTCAGGTTAAAGGTTAGGTTAACTGTCAGGTTAAAGGTTAGGTTAACTGTCAGGTTAAATGTTAAGGTAACTATCAGGTTAAATGTTAGGTTAACTGTCGGCAGGGTAGCTGTTAGGTTAACTTTCAGATTAAATGCTGGATTAACTGTCATGCTAACTGTTAGGTTAACTTTCAGATTAAATGTTGGATTAACTGTCATGCTAACTGTTAGGTTAACTGTCAACTATAAATGTTAGGTTAATAGGTTAACTGATAGGTTAACTGTCAGGTTAAATGTTAACTGTCTGGCTAAATGTTAGGCTAACTGTCAGGTTAAATGTTAACTGTTTGGCTAAATGTTAGGTTCACTGTCAGGCTAACTGTTAGAGTAACTGTAACAATTATCAGGCTAAATGTCAGGTTAACTGTCTGGTTTGCTGTCAGGCTCAATGTTAGATTAACTTTCGGGCTAACTGTTGTGTTAACTGTCAGGTTAAATGTTAGGTTAGCTTACAGGCTAAATGTTGGTTAACTGTCAGGCTAACTATTAGGCTAATTGAAAGGATAACTATTAGATTAAATGTTAGGTTAACTGTCAGGCTAACTGTCTGGTTAACTTTCAGGCTAACTGTCTGGTTAACTTTCAGGCTAAATGTTAGGTTAACTGTCAGGTTAACTGTTAGGTTAACTTTCAGGCTAAATGTTAGGTTAACTATTAGGCTAATTGTAAGGATAACTGTTAGATTAAATGTCAGATTAACTGTCTGGTTAACTGTCGGACTCAGCCTGAGTTTTTGCTTAGCACTGCCCCACCAGCAAGGCTAAGATTTTACCACTGACTCTCTGGCTTTCTAAAATTTTTTATTTGGCTTTATTAACCAATGTCTGTCTAAAAATTAAAGTTTACCAAAATAAATGTAAGAATCGTACACGTATGCAATGAGCCCGACTACTTCAACCTGTATCAAATTAACCTGATTACATAAACTTGAACAAACCTTTATGGAACCGTTTTAACCCTGACTGATTTTTTTCTGGTTTAGTTTAGTCAGGTTTTAGACTTAAACCCTGACTTTATCGAGTGTTTTCTATGGAACAGGCCCAACAGTAGGCACTTCTGAGGAACCTTGAGGAAATACTACACAGGTCTCACAGTGATGAACAACACGCTCCATTTTACAGCCTCCAGGTGCAGCTTTTGCTCTTTAACATGCTCCATATATAGTCTAACACGATAAACCTGCGTCGCTCTATTTCCTACATGCTTCCTGCACGAGTAACGAGTAGTAGTTGTTGTTGTTGTTGTTGTGGGTCACTCAGGAAAACTGTTGGACTCCAAACAGAAACATTGGTGACGCCTCACATCTGTCCTGCAGGTTAAAGACACGTAACAAAACTAGACAAGAACCAGAACTTACACAAGATGAGTGTCAGAAAAAGTGAGTTTTAAGCTGAGGTTTCAAAGATGGACTCAGAGGAACCCAGATAACTTTTTAAACAAACACAATATCCCAGATGTGCTGAAAACGCTCTTGGTATTTATAAAACTGAGTCACAAACCGGCAGATCTTCATGACGGAGCTCGTGAGCGGTTTTATTAGTCTTAAAAACACATCTGGGAGGGGGGGAGGATCTTTTTTTAGGGGAGAAGAGTGACTCTGAGCAGCCGTCCTCTTGCACCTCTGTTTTAATTGGCTGTCAAAAATAACCTGCAGTTCCACCTCGGAGCAGGAGCCCAGGGGACGCCGCCGCCACGTGCTCGCGGTGAAGAACTCTGCGTGGGTCTCGGTGCGGCCCGCGACCTCTGCTTCGCTGCAGAACCTCGCACTCTCGCTGCCGGTGTGGGCCGCTCCAGCATCTTTATGTAAACGCTGCTGTATGTGGGAGGAGGCACATTGCAGAGCAGGGCTTCAGAAATGTGATCCAAGTGAGAGGCAGGCGGCAGAGCAGATCTCCACATCACAGCGTGTTCAGTTTGACTCCTCAGGACCTGCATTCTTCTTCTGTTGTTTGTATTAACCCAAAGAACCCCAACAACAACAACAACAACAGCAGGCGGGTTTGAAAGACGCGTTTACTTTAAAAGTCGCCAGAAACTGCAAAAACAGAAAAAAAATCACAACTGTGCATGGTTCAGTCGGGAAAATTAACCAAAGCTAAGCTTAAAATCAGGATATTTCATAAAAACCGCTTTATTCAACACGTCTTGGTTAAATATTTGCCAACATAAGGCATGTCTTGTAAGCAGATAATGTAAAAAAAAACAACAACAACATTAAATTGCACCATTTATCAGCCAGAAACAAAAGGAATCATCTGATTTCCAACTTTTCCACAGTCCTTAAACTACTCATCTGTTGGGAAAATGAACCAAATCTAAGCTTTAAATCACAATATTCCCTCAAAATCACATTATTTTACACATCTCAGTTACAAATCCGCCGTTTGCACCAGATTTTGTACAATAAAAAGCCTTTTAGCTTTTAAAAAAAAACACAATAAATTTCCCCATTGATCAGAACCAGAACCATTTAATTTTTTACTGTCCGACAGTCCTTGAAGTGGCTCATCCTTGATGCTTTGTTCTGTCAGGAAAATTAACCGCATCGAAGCTTAAAACCGGGATATTTTATCAAAACCACTTTATTCTACATGTCTTGTTTAAATATTTTGCAAAATAAAGCATTTCTCATAACCAAATAATGTAAAAAATAAAGTAAAATCAATTAATTTTACCATTTATCAGCCAGAAACAAAAGGAAATAATCTAATTTCCAACTTTCCCACAGTCCTTGAACAACTCATCGGTGACACTGTTGGGAAAATGAACCAAATCTAAGCTTTAAATCACAATATTCCCTCAAAATCACATTATTCTACATGTCTCAGTTACAAAAACTGTGTTTGCACCAGATTTCGTACAATAAAAATCAGCAAATTCCCCCATTTATCAGAACCAGAACCATTTCATTTTTTACTTTATTGACAGTCCTTGAACTGACTTACCTGTGATGCTTTGTTCTGTCAGGAAAATTAACCACATCTAAGCTTAAAACCGGGATATTTAATCAAAATCACTTTTATTTTTTTGCAAATCTTTGAATGAGACATGTAGAATGAAGAGTTTGCACCACATTCTGTAAAACAAAGAAGCAACACAAAGACACAAAGGGACCCCAAATAGACACAAAACAACCATAAAATGACCACGTAGTGACACAAAAAAACAACAGAGACACTAAATGACCACAACAAGACATAAAATGACCACAGTGACATAAGAAATACCATAGAGACACAAAACAACCACCAAGAGACACAGAATGACCACAAAGAGACACAAAAAACAACTTACAGACACGAAACAACCACAAAACATGTTTTTAGCTTAAGCTGCCAGTAGTGTTTCCACAGAGACTGAGAGGAAAACCCAATAAATAAATGCAGCATGGCTCAGAAACAGAGAACAGAGGAGCAGGTTGTTGGACGATACATCCAGCTGATGGTGGAACATGTTTCTACAGCTGATGGGCAGAGTAGAGAGAAAAAGTCTGGAAACATGGAGATAGTTCAATATCTACAGTATGTGGAAATAAAACGACCACAAAGACACAAGAAATTACAAAAACCTAGACACAAACTGACAGAAAATAGAGAGAAAATAACAAACACATGACACAAAATGACAAAATCAGCACCTGGAACAACAGAAACGACACAGAAACTAACAAAAATGAGACACAGAGTGCTCACAAAGAGACAAAAAATACTGCAAATAGTTTAAAAAAAAAGAATAATATAAATGCAGCACGGCTCAGAAACAGTGAACAGAGCTGATAGTGATACATCCACCATGGTGAAACATGTTTCTGCAGCTGATGTGCAGAGTAGAAAGAGAACGTTTTTAGAGGTTGTAAATATGTAAATAATGAAATATCGATAATCCGTAGAGCACCAGTTGTTTCCAGTGTGGGTGGCAAAACTGGAAAAGTGAGGCCACAGCGAGTAAAAACGTGACAGGAGCAAATAAAACACTGTGTTTGTGCAGCCTGCTCTTTATGCTGCAGTGAGCGGTCTGATGAATATTATGACTGCACTTGTGGAGATGATCAGAGATTAAGCTGCACAGCCGTCTTCACTGAAGTCGATTTATATATGTACATCTATATAAGGGGTTTTCTGTGGTCAGTCCTTCAGTCGGCTTCTGTGCATCTGCGACCTTATCATCTTTCTAAATCTGCACGACTCTGAAACCTCAAACTGTCGCTGCTTGAGACGCACCATGAAGCCTGGATGCTTGTTTTGTGAATGTAATTTACATGTGATTTATATACATATATATGCAGCGGTTTTATGGTTTCATGCGTTCATACAGGGCGTCTGTGTGGTGGTGAAGGCTTGAGTCTAATGTTTGGAGTTCTGCAGAAACCATGTTGACATCACTTGGTGACATTTTTTATTTTATTTGCAGCTGTCAGACAATTTCTGCACTTTTGCTTGAATTCAGTTCAAAATCTGACCTGATTTTTTTTCTATTTGCAACAAGAACACAACGTGAAAGCATCACAAAGAGCAAGAATCACACCAAATTATAATCATTTAGTCTCATTTAAAAATTCTTTACCTGAAATGTACAATTTGCTCAAACTAGATTTCCTAGAAAACAAAAAAAATTCTGCCCTCCTCGTTACCATCTATAGACCATTAATAACTCGGCTGTGAGCGACTGTCACGTGATAAAAATTCAGAGTTTTCAGATAAACTGCAGGAACGAATGACTGAGAAACCCTGCTGGTTTGAATCTCAAAAGAAAAGCAGACGATCAGCTGATGAGCTTCATTTGTGACATTTTTTGAGAAGCACTGAGCCAAAACGTCAGTTTGGAAAAAGACAGAATTCTGTTTTTTTAGAGACTTCTTAAGGATGCTGGTCAACCCTCTGAACCCACCGGCGAGTTTAAAAGACCGCGATCACACCGTTTATCAGCCAGAAACTGTAACAGCAGAGATGACTGTCAGTTTTTTTGAGTCTCCTTGAGCTGCTTGTTTGCGATAATCGAGATATTCCATATGTGTCTTAAACAAACTGTCCAACTTGCAAAAATACATTTATTACAAATGTTTTGATGCTGCTAATTTTTTTGATTTTTTTTTTGCAAGTTAGACCGTGTTCAGGAGTCTGAAACGTTTAAATACGTTTGTCCTTTTAGTACAAACCTGCCTCATGAAATAAATGTGTGAAAAGTGGCTTTCTCTTACATGTCTTATTTTTAAAAATGCCGTTTATATGAATCACATTCAATAAAATAAATCTGTGGTCCTTCTGTGGGACAATCAACCAGCTGGTAGCGACTCACCTGCAGCCAACAGTCATGGAGAAAAAATGCCTTGATTGTTGGTTAAACTGGGTTGAACTGCAGGAAGTGTTTCCATGAGTAGGAAAACAAATATAAGATGTAAATGGTTAAATGTCTGCAGTGTGTGGAGCCACCGTTCTTTTTCTTCTGTGGACAGCTGGAGAAATGTTGTACATGTTGATTCTAGTTGGTTAAA